>NC_053025.1:555648376-555766284 GCF_003073215.2 Triticum urartu | reverse complement strand
AGCGATGGCCGACTCCGCCGCCCTCTCCTCCTCCCTCCCGCGCTCGCTGGCGTCCAGGAGGCCCCTCTCCTCCCCGCTCCGCGGCGGCGGGAGGCCCCGGTCCCCGCGCCGCTGCCGCCCCGGGTCGCGGCTGCGCGCCCGGGCGAGGAAGGGCGAGCCCGAGGACCTCTACGGGCCCTACCCGTGGGAGCAGCCCCTGGATCTCTCCACCGGGTTCGGTAAACTCCCGCCCCCGGATCGCTGCCCTGATGTTGCCCGAGCGCTTTGACCAGCGATGCCTTTTTTATTATTATTAAATGTTGAGAGATGAGTGATATTGATGCCGCGGTTGCTGTTTCGTGCTCCGTGAGATGGTAGTTGGTAATGGGGTAGGCTGCTGTGCTCATCGTTGGGCAGAATGTCGATTTGTTTCGTATGGGGGTTGTCTGTCCCTGTACTGATCTGTGTGTGTACCATGCCGTGCGCGCTGACGGGTTCGATCTGCGTGTGCTTCTCCTGGCAGATATCGAGTGGGTGCAAGAGGATAAAATCACGCTCTTCACTTCCGATGGGCTGGTTCAGATAGGCGGTAACATGGTGCCTCGTCGAGTCACCGCCTCCGAGGTACTGAATCTTGTTGAGCTGGAACTACTAAGCTCCCTCGCGCGTCATACTAAACAGCAACATGTTGGTCCTTGTTAATAAAACTGAAATGGAGCTTCATTTCGGGACTGAGATGTTGTTATGCATATTGTGAACACTGTTATTCAGTGCGCATGAAGATGTTAATGATATATGCCATCCTTCTAGTTTCCATGGAAATAACTTTGTGCTATTTCTATTTGTTCACTGTACCACAAAGCCAGGTTTTATTTAGTTTGATCAGACATGAATGGGTAGCTGGAATGTGTATAACACCGGGAAATATATGTAACTGGAAATTATATAACACCGAGAAATGTATATTAAACAGTCATGCTTACACTGTTGGTTACTGCATTCGGGGCAATAACAATTTTATTGTGTACGTTAAAAAGATTCAGCTCTTTTCACATTTTACTTACGTTATCATGTAATAATAAAACATATTTAATGGGAATCTAGACTATAAAACCTTGAAAAGCAGCACCGTATAGGAGTATATTTGAGCACCATATTCATTTGTACCACTGTACTCACCAAAAGCTAGTTGCCTGAAAGCTTACAATTATTTTTTGTATCCTGGGAATATCGACCCAACCATTTCTTTTTTGTTTTGTTGCGGATTCAAGTTTATTCATGTATATTTGCTGAAGTTGCTTTATCCTGGCGTCATCAATATTTTGCATGCCATCCTCATGTGTGTTAAATTTGGACAGAAGAGGCAACAAAAGGGAAAAGGCAAACCCCGCCGGTTTCAGGAGAGCTCTTACATGGATCCAAATCAAAGTCTTTGCCTTGGAGCACTGTTTAACATAGCAGCTACAAATGTAAATGTTTCTTATCACTTATGTGTGTTTGATGTTTATGTTTTCATATAGTAATACCATGCGGTATTATCTATCAGGGCCTGGACATGGGTAGAAGATTATGCATCTTTGGCTTTTGTCGGTCTATTGAAATGCTAAGCGATGTGGTGGAAGATACCGTCTTGGAGCATGGTGGCGAGGTACTTATGTTACCCCTGGAACTATATGTGCCGCTATAATCTTAACAAAGTGCAGTCATTGAATTCCTCAAACTGCAAAATCAAAGCTTTATCTCCAATTGAACATCCTTTCAAACTTAAAAGGGTGCCATTTTTGCTCAGATTGTCACTGCAGAGAAGGCGAGCAGTGACGGCCTTCAGGAGAAGCTGACCATGTCGGTGGCTGTTCCGTTGCTGTGGGGTGTCCCTCCGGCATCGGAGACCCTCCATGTGGCCGTGCGGAGCGGCGGAGGCATCGTGGACAAGATCTACTGGCAGTGGGACCTGTTCTAAGAGCCCAGAGCCTGCAGACATTGGTTGACAAATAATCCACCCCACCCACACTGTATATATGATCCTTAACTGGCCTGGCTGCACGCATTGTGTCAGCTTGCAACTGTGTTCGTGTCCTTGTGCGCAACCAGCAACAAACTTGGTGTATACCTGTACAGACCTGATTCCTCTGGTGCATATAAATAAATAAAAAGGGTTCCGGATTCACAGCTCATGTTCAATCTATTCCTGTTTTCGATAGCATTGCTGATGCATTGGCATCTGGAGTTGTGTTGGAGGAAAGCACTTGCACCCAATGGTAGGTGCTTTGAGTTTTATATCTGTTGACCTGGAGATTTGAGGTAACCATGAGCACATAGCTTGTGGAAGTGCTTGGTCAGTTGGTCTTGAAGACTATGGTGACAACTCAGATGCAGTATTATGTCGTGCAGATGGCATCATGTAGAAGTTTTCATGATTGGGAAACTAGGCACTACTCATTCTTATCTTTGTATAAACTGTTCGGCGGTTCTTTTGCCAGCCTGACAAGAAGATGATTAAAATGGGCATTTTTTTAGTGGGCATCTGACCTAGTTCCATTAGAGTCATCAAAATACATGTTTTTACACATATTTGAGATTGCATGAACATTAGCACATTCTTTCACAAACTTGGTCAAATCTCAAATATAAGGAAATTTAACTTCATAGAATAAGAACTGCAAGTAATTTGGAACGGAAGAAGTAGTAACGTTTGATGTGGCGGCTGCGACAATCAAACATAAAGTGGAAGTAAAACTGGCAAGAGGATGGCGTTTTGGCACCCAAACTCATCTGCACCTGCCATGAGCAATAAATTTGAAAAAAAAGGATACTCGAGTGTGCTAGGAGTGTGTATAATTTGAATGTATGATATTTGAGGAGCTCTAAAAACTAATCGGTTGTCAAAGAAACTTCGAAAGAAGGGACGTGGAGTATCTGCTCCCTCATGAACAGTAAAAAAGTACTGATTTTTTTGTGGTAAAATTTGACAAATGTTTTGTATGCTTACAAACTTTCAGCATGAAATGACATTTGTGGAAGTCATGTAGAAAAACCAAAAAATGCTAGTTTTGAAAACATTTTGGACTGCTGATTTTTTTTTCGCCATGACTTTCACGAATGTCATTTCGTGCTGAATTTTGGTATGCATGCAAAACATTTGTCAAAGTTCAAAAAAATCAGAATTTTTTTCCTACATTTTTTTATTTTACTATTCATAATTAAGATAGCATTTGAGCTCGGGAGTAGAATATGACTTTCGCGGAAGAAGACATTTTAGAGACACGGATTCATTAAAAACAATGCACGTCAAAATCATTTGTTTGACTCGACTCTCTCTCGATCGCTACGACGTGGGCAGCCCTGGGCCAGCCGCAACACGTGAAGGCGTGGAGCAGCGCCCGGCGGCCACGATGCACGTTACTCATGGATAAGCGCGGTGTCATCGTCGGTCAAGGAGAGTTTAATTGAGTTCATCAGCAGTTCACCCTTTCTTTTCTTTTTGCGATGGAACAGTTCACCCCTATCAAGAAAAAAAGTTCATCAACAGTTCAACACCATGACACCCCTCTAAAAAAAATTAACACCATGACAAGTGTGTCAGTAAAACTCAACGTGTAGGAGAAGAACTATATATATGCTCTCGCAAAAAAAAACTCTATATATGCAATCTTGTGCCAAAAAATAAATAAAAAAGGCATATACGCATATGAAACAATGGCAAATACTAACAGCGAGATGATAAGTACGTAAAGCGTTGGATGCAGAGCGGGCGGGTTTGCGGGCTAGAGCGTAGAACTAATTCAGTGTTAATCTTTCGGCCAGAAGTGAACTAATTTGATGGTTTTGCGGGGTATACAGGACGCCGCTTGCATCCCTAGACTGCCAAGGGAAGCTTCCTCGTCGTTCATGCTCACGGTGGTGAAGTGGTTCTCAGAGCAATGATCATATCAGTGGTCTGGTCGAAAAAAGTCGGTGTTGAGGTTGTAAACATTTTAAGAGTCGACCGGTGGAGTCATACCTGTTGTAGTTTTTCAACCTACATACTTCCTTTGTTTGAAAATAGTATTTTTTTTATCCATTTTGATGACAAGTATTTTCAAACGATGTATCCCTTAGGAACGGACAGTCGTATCCATTTTAATATCACTAGAGATTTCAACAAGCGCCTTAGTAACGGAGGAGTACTTGTTATAATGCGCTTTGAATATTTTAATACAAACCATATATGAACTGTACATACATTCTATTCAGAATAAGTTAGAACAACATCTTATGATTCATAACAGAGTGAGTAGTATTAAACTCTCCATACCAAAAATTTCAGGGACTTGTAGCATTTTGAGGGAAAGACTAGAGCTGACTTAACATCTCTGAGAGAAGATGCCGATCGAGAATTCGGTCGATCCAAGATGGATGAACACGAAGCACGATCTAGGCTGAGCGGGGGGGATTATAGACACAGAAAGTCAGCCAACGTGGGAGGTTGTGAACGGAGCGGAGCGCGGAGGGCGGTGTGTGCGCTCAAAGTCAAAGCGTAGGCGTCTCTGACATGATCCAGAGTTCCACACGAGGAGAGGATGTGATCGTCGTCCCCGCGTAACCGCCACACGTCTCCGTGGACAGACAGATAGACGATTCGTCTCTCTCGAATATCGATCATCAGACGACTTCCCCATGCGTTCCTCGCCGTCGGAAAACCAGGACAAAGCGGTTGCATTCAGCTAGGTACGTACACATCCTATTGCCTGTTGCCTTTTGCCCGTCGACGCAGCGACACGCCAGCGATCGACGCGCCCCCAGGCCAGCCACGTGCATGGATCCACATGATCCTACTAAAAAAAATTGTACTGATTGAACGCCACATGTTGTTGTTGTTGTTGTTGTTGTTGTTGTTGTTGTTGTTGTTTGGCTACAAACTCTCACATGTTTTTAGCGATAGTGAGTGATAGTGATAGATATAGAGCCCGCATGCTAATATGCAAATACCAAATGGTTCTCGTTCCTAAAATACACATATTTTAGCCTCCAGATTTTTTCCTACAAGTAATTGTCCATCTATGTACTTTTAATTTCGCTAGGTGGTCTACGCACATGGATGTAGTTTTTGTCACTTCTCGTATTCTTTATACCGCTATGATGTTTGATGAATAGATTGAAAGATTTTCCTACATTTTTTTTGTAACTTTAGTCATTTTGAGAAAATCCATCATAGTTAGTTTTATTATAACTTAAAATAGTAGTAGCTACATCATTACAAAAAATTAGAAGCTTATTTTATTTTCTTCGCGAATACGCATGTTGCATATCGTTCCATTAATAATGGGTTAGAAAGTATAAAGGTGCAATTCTTAAACTGTGTACCCAGGGAGAATGCACGGCTATAATCAGAGAGATGGGTTGCTCAACCCTTAGTTACATACTTACATGAGGTTAGGATGTAGTATAATCATGCCTAGCCCTTTGACGCCCGCCTTGGTCCAGGCACGCGTCTTCCTTGATCTGATCAGAGATGCTAGAGTGAGATGGATGGGTGTTCTCGAAAACACACGCATTACGGTGCTTTTCAGATTGTCCATGCCGAAAGGGCAATGAGGGAAGCTGCGCTGTTCCCTAGGCATACCGACAATGCAAGGGTGGCTATGCTGATCTCACTCGCGTCCCCCGCGTCGCCCCCTGCTAGGGCGGCTCCGGGAGGAGATCCTCAACCGCGCTCTCGGGTCATCTTCATCGTGTCCTCCCCTCCGTCAATGCTGGAGGAAGCTACCGAGCGAAGCCCCGGCCGGCCGACAGGGGCGGCGGACGACCCACCAACCCCCCCTCCCCCGCGCGCGTCTAGATCGGGTGAGGCAGGTCACCCATCGGCGTTGGGGCGCCTCTCCCTGATCCGGGTCGCGGCGGCTCGCCTCCGGTGACAGCGTGGTGGTGGGCGGAGGCGGCGGGTCGACGTGAAAGTTCGGGTGGTGCGGGGCGTTGGGTGCATCTGCATGGTCACGACGGCCATGGTTGTGGTGGCCAATGGCTCGGCGATTCGGTGCCGATGGAACATGGCCGGTGGCGGCGGCGGCGGTCGGCCTGGATCCCGGAGCGGCGGTCCTGGAAGGAGGCGACAGGTGAAGCTCGGCCGCCCGCGACAACATGGCATGGTGTTGTCCCTATCCAAGGCGGATCTGCACAAGCAATCTGGTGGCTGTGGCTCCGGATTAGTTCGGATCAGAGACGGTGACAAGCGCGCGGGATCCCTCTCGGCGGCTCTCACGGTTTGGCGAGGTGGGGCGGCGGCCCTCCTCTCAGGCTCCAGTGGTGGCTCTCACAAAACAATGGCCGGTGTGCTAGGGCTTCCACGGTGGCAATGCTATTGTGGGTGGTCGCTGGATCTAGGCAGCTAGATCCGGGGCTTTGAAGGCGGTCGGGATGGTGCACGGGTTGTCGGTTGGATTTCTTGAGACAGATCCGGGTGAAAACCTGGTCTTAGGCCGGTGGCCGGAGCCGGTGATGGCGACGTCCTTGCGTTGTTTGCTTCTTGAAGGCATCATCGAGGTGAAGCTCCCAACTCATCTCACTACCTCTGGGGGGAAGCCTTAATCAGTTGATCGTATGATGGCGGCGCTCTTGTGCCGTATCCTCCTTGGGGCGTCATTCTTGGAGGTGTGCATTGGATTGAGGGACCAGCGGACGGTTTTAGCGGTGGAGTGGCGTTTCATGTCATGCATCGACGACATGGAGTCTCCGCGGCGTGGTGCAGCAAGGTCTCGGGGGCGGATGTGTGATGATGGGCGCGCGTAGGGTGATGGCGTTGTCTGGCTCCGTGGTGGCGTCGACCGCAGGGCTGGCAATTGATGCGTCAGTATCTGCTCTGAATATGGATCGATGAAAGGCGGCGACGGCCTCTGAAAGGGCACCAAACTGGTGTGCGCCCCAGACTCGGCAGTGTGGCTTGGTTGGGGCAATCAGGTTTTAGATGTTAGGCTTTGATGTGAGGTTTGTTTGGTATTCGACTCGGACTATCGGCACCCCTTCATTAGTTAAATAGGAGTAGCGACAGATGTTGTAAAGATGATAACTTCAGACGTACTAATGTATTCTTTTATAAGATTTTTATGAATAATTAATAAAAATGATTACATGCATCGTTCAGATGCAGAGGTTGACGGTCATCCCTTTTTCTAAATAAAAGGGTGGTTGTGCTACATAAATCAAAGAAGCTGGTGGTGTCATCACATGCCTCGCTGATAAGAAAAAAGGATTTAACATAGAAAAGAATTGCAAGTCAACATCAACAGATTACTCATGCTCCTTTCATTTATTTATTAATATTTTTTTGTGAGAGAACCTTTCAATCTATTTATCAATCATGGTAGTACAGAGAACACTAGAAGTAATAAAATTACAATCAAGTCCATGAACCATCTAGCGATGACTATAAACACTGAAGCAAGTTGAAGGCGTGCCGTCGTCATCGCCCCTCCCTCACCGGAGCTGCGCAAACCTTGCTGTAGTAGACAGTCGGGAAGTCGTCGTGCTAAGGCCCCAAAGGACCAGCACACCAAAGCAGCAACCATCGCCGATGAAGAGAGTTGTAGATCGGAAAGATTAAACCTGTAACCACACGAACGAAGACGAACAAAAACTGAATCCAAATAGATCCACTGAAGACCAGCACCGATCGAATCCCGCGAGTTCCGATGGAGATACACCTCCACACATCCCCTGACGACACTATTCGCACCATTGGGACGGGGATATGACGCGGAAGACATCATTCTTACTGAGGGACATCGCCATCGATACACATCCCTAACCAAGACGTTGAACCTAACAAAAATAAGAACGGGGTCCCCCCCGCCAGCGGGGGGCTGAAATCCTCCACACCTCCGTGGGCCAAAGGCCATTGAAGATGGGGCGGACCGGCGGCGGTGCTGGCAGCAAAGGAAGGGAGGAGGAAAGACTGCTGCTAGTTGCTGTCAAGAGAACTAACCCGGATCCTTTTATTTATTTATATTCAACTCTGTTTTTCAGAGTATATTTATGCTCAACTATAAAACATAGTACTCCCTCCGATCTGTATAAAGTTGTACTAAAGCTGCGACAATTAATATGAATCGGAGGGAGTGCTTTTTTTTTCTCTTTAGCATTATGTTCAAGCGACAAGTGTTGGGCAATAGTTCATATGCCCCGTGAAGACGAAGATGTATACCACATCTTGTTCCACCTTGGGTCAATTTATCTTTTTTGTGGCAGGATCAATTTTATATAAATATGTGTGCGAGACTTTTTGGTCTGCGACTCCTTTTACATCAGGAATTACAAAAAAGGACAACCTGAGTCTCTTATTTTCTGCTCGACCTTAAAACATCAATGATTTTTCTGAAAACTTGTTAAAGGTTGACCAACATTTGTATGCCCTACGCGGTCATTCGGAGTACGTGGACCACATTTTCTTCTCATGCACCTTTGCTTACAGAAGCACAATTATTATTATTTTTTGAGGAAATTACCGAAGCACAACTGTTGCCCCATTGAGTCGTGCATGATGCATATCTGTCGTTAAACCAATGTGTGGCAAGACTCCGCAATTTCTACTACGTTTACATCAAGAATAACATAAGAAAAGGTTACAATCAGGGACCTTTATTTTGTATGCTCAACCTTAAACACCAAGGTTTTCGTTTGGCAACTTATTAGAGGCTGGCTCCCCTCCAGCGACCGTATTCTCAAGTGCTGACAGGGGTCGAGCGACACCTCCTATGCCATATGTGATCATTCCGAGCATCCAGACTACACACTGTCTCCCTCTCTCATGCACCTTTGGCTCAATTTACGTAGAGCTGTGTCTGGTAGCTTTTGGGCTGTGACTACTTCCTCAACCAGAAGGTTAAAAAAAATGTACAACTCGTTAACATCAAAGATCAAAAAGACGAAAGGAAATCACAGTCAGGTCGGTAAGAGACGTGGAGAGTGAAACCAACATATGGAACCGAACTATGATTTTCCTTTCAACACGACAACAACGATTATTGTTATTGGGACATCTGCAAGGAACATTTGCCACCCCGAGAAAGGGCATAGTTGGCGACGAAATGCTTCAGGAGTTCAAAATAAGTATAGCAGTGAAGATACCCAAATGGGTTAATTATCCTTTTGCCCTCAGTGGTGTCCATGTGCTCAGTTTTGCCCTCAGATGCGAATTGTCCTCAGTTTTGCCCTTAGTCCGAGTACAGCAACTATGACGAGGCCAAACGGCCATATTTGAGTCCATTTCGTCCGCCGGCGTTAGTGGTTGTGGGTCCGGAGCTTACACGTGGGACCGCGTGGACGTGGGTCCGGAGCTGACATGTAGGCCCGTGCAACTAAATCCCCAAATCATTGGCAACCCATCCGCCCGGTCGGCTGTCCTGCGCCGCCGCCGCCGCCACCTGCGCCGCGGCCAGCACCTGCCCCGCCACCAGCTGCACGGCCTGCTCCGCCGCTACCTCCCTGCGCCTATACTCCACGGCTACCTGTGACGCCCACCACCTTCCTGCGATGCCACGGGTGGGGCGTCCGCCACCTGCTCGATCCGCGGTGCGGCCTCCTTCCGTGCGCCCGGCCGGAGCGCTCAAAGGTGGGGGGCTGTTGGAGCTATTTAAACTAGGAGGGAGAACCCTAGGGCGAAATGGTGAGTAGCGGCGACCCCGGAGTATTTGGCGAGGCAGGCATCGGGCCGGAGATCCGCCGCGTCCACGACTGGGTTTCCGAGGGGTAAGTCTCGCCTCTTGTTTAGATTGAGCTTAGTTGTGCACTTGAACACTCGATTCGAGTAGGTTTGCTCAATTAGTGTGCTGATTGCGTCTCTGTTTTTCGCCGGTTAGGATGGAGTTGCGGTTTGCTTTCATGGTGCACATTAGAAGGGACCGGTACATGTTTGATGCAAAGGATAAGAAGAAATACCAAGGAGGTTTTGATTATCGGTTGCCAATGGCTAGTAATTGGAGTTTCAGACAATTTGGGGAGGTAATTTGTAGCCAATATCCTTGGGGTTTGCTTGATGAAGTGGTATACAAATACTATGATGGGGAAAAGAATTGGGTGACAGTAGTAAGGATGAAGAGCTAGCTACCATGTTTGTTAGGCATAAAGAGAAAGATAATTTTCGTGTGAGGATGCAAGTTGATGTGCTTGAGCAGGCATTTGGACCTAGGATGGCGGGTGCAACATCTCGGGGAGAACCAAGTCGTCGTAATGGCATCTCTAGCCAGAACAGTTCAGTTGGTGCACGGCGACGTGGTGGCTCGACAAGTGTGGACAACAGCAGTAGGGTCCCGCTTGAAGTGGAGCCTGATGGCTACAATTCTGGGGTTGATGAAGAGAAGCTATATTCTGATGTTATTCGGAATTTACGACGGGCACCTCGGACTGAAAATCAAGATGAGGCTCACAATGCAGTCCGTGTGGATGATGACGCGATGGGTGAGGACGAAAACCTTGCAGCTGTTGAACGGGACCCTTTGAACCCTCATATGGAAGAAGGTACAGTTTTTGCATCCATGAATGAGTGTAGAAATGCACTTGTGACATACTGCATCAAGGTAGAACGTACTTCCAAAGTTGACAAGAGTGATCAAGTACGTTACAGAGTGCACTGTCCGACTGAAGGTTGTCCATGGAGGCTGCTTGCATCTAAAATGCGGAATAGCACTAATGTCCAGGTCAAAGTGAACCCTTTTAAGCACACATGCCAGGAATCAACCCTTAGGAAGGATACAATCAGTAGAGCCAAGTCAAGATGGGTGGCAGAAGAAGTAAAGAAATGGGTGAAAGAAAACCAGCAAGTGGGTCCAAAGGAATTGCAGAAGAACATCAAAGATAAGTTCAAGATAGATTTACCATACATGAGGTTGTTCAATGGTAAACAACATGCTATGGATTCTATTTATGGTAACTGGCAAGAAAGTTTTCAATTGTTGTATTCATTCAAAGGTGAAGTGGAGAGGACAAGACCAGGTAGTATTGTAGATATTGATCACCACACCATGGAGTACACATTCAGGGGAGTGACAAAGACCAAGGAATGCTTTAGGAGGGTTTTTGTCTGCTTTGAGGCTTGTCGCCGGGGTTTTTCGGCAGGTTGCAGGCCTTATTTGGCTATTGATGTCACTTTTCTCACAGGGAGATTTAAAGGACAGTTAGTAGCAGCTTGTGCAGTTGATGCACATAGTTTTGTATTTCCAGTTGCCTATGGTGTGCTGGAGACAGAGTCTGAGGAGAGCTGGACTTGGTTTTTGCATAATCTCCACCGGGCTATTGCACATCCCAATGGGTTGGTCATTCATACAGATGCCTGCAAAGGTTTAGAAGTGGCCGTGGATAATGTGTTCCCTGGAGTAGAGCATAGGGAATGCATGCATCACCTTGCTGCAAATTTCATGAAGAAATTCAAAGGAAAGGTGTATACCGACAATTTATGGTCAGCATCTTTGACATGCAGTGTGAAGAAGCACAACTACCACTTGAGGCAGTTATACATGAATCCCAAAGTGAAAGAATACTTGGAAACACACCACTCCAAGTTATGGGCCAGAAGCCAATTCAGTGAAGTGAGCAAAGTTGACTATGTGCACAATAATCCAGCAGAGTCTTTCAACTCAACGATCCAGAAACTAAAGGGTCATTATGTGGTGGATTTGCTTGATAGGATAAGGATAGAATACATGCAGAAATTTTATTATCGTGCAGGAATAGCCGAGGAAAAATTCATGGGCCACATTATCATCCCTGCCGTGATGAATGAACTGAAGCAGAAGACAACAGGCTTGGAAATGAACATGGCGCTTTGCTCGGGTACCACAGCAGAGATATCATATTTGGATAAAGAGAAGAGGGAATGGAGATATCCAGTGGATTTAGAAGCTAGAACTTGCAATTGTAGGCAATGGCAGATAACTGGGTTGCCATGCATTCATGCCTTGTTTTTCATCACTTCTCTCCCAGGTCCAGCAGGGAACATACAGCAGTATGTGCATGATCACTACTCTGTTGCAAGGTTCAAAGCCACATATGCTTATGCCTTGCCTGCTATGGAGGGAAAACAACAATGGGACATGGTGGACCCTGGATTCAAGCTTTGCGCTCCAATTCTGAAGAGAGCAGCAGGTAGACCAAGAAAGAGTCGAATCAGACCTCGCAACGAAGGAGCTGGACTTGGAGCGAGGAAGCATAAGTGCACAAGGTGTGGTGGGTCTGGTCATTTTGGTAAGTATTGTGATAACACAGTAGATCCAGCGTTCGGAGAGAGTTTCGATGAAGGCTTCGATGAAAATGTTGGCCAGCAGCCGGTTGCCTCAACAGATGATGAAAATGATGGTCAACAGCCGGTTGCATCAGATGAGGATTTTGACGAGGTTCCAAATGATGATGGTCAACAACCGCATGATTTTGACGATGATCCAAAATATCCTCCAAATAATGATTCAAGTGAGGCTCCAAATGGTGATCCAAGTGAGGCTCCAAATGGTGATCCAAGTGAGGCTCTAAATGGTGATCATGGTGATCCAAGTGAGGCTCCAAATGATGATCCAAGTGAGGCTTCAAATGGTGACCAACCTTCTGTTGTTGTGAGTTCTGCTAGGTATGTAAATCTTGCAAGGGTCAAATACTACTGTACATCTATCACTTGACATGATCTCATTACCGTTTATGTTTTGCACAACTCTATGGTAGGTTTGAAGAAGACGCGCAACGTACCGACAACCAAGAGAAGAAGAGAAGAAACAATGAGCACAAGGTGCACGAGGAGCAAAGTGATGGCAAGAAGCTCAAGGAACAGACAGAAGCCCCAACGATATCTATGAATAATTATGAAACATTATGAATAATAAAGGATGATGTTGTATTATGAAACATTTATCACTTGACATGTTGTATTTCTGTTGGATGATGTTGGACCTATGTTAGAAGTATGTTTGACATGATGTTTAAATATTTGTTGGATGATGTTTGAATGAGCACATGGTTTTTCCTTTTTTGATTTTTTTGAATTTTGTTTTGCTCATTTAAATTCTGGTCAAACCTAACTTTGACCAAGATTTAAACAAGTCTAAAACATCAAAATAAAAAACTAAGCCTGGATACTTCTTAGTCAATCCATAATGAAGTTGTGGTGAGCTTTTTGAAATTTTCATGAAAAATGTGCTAAAAAGAGGGGTCCAAAGGTAGGGTAAACGGCCTCATTTCTAAGCAAAAAAAATTTCGACCTTGTCTAAATCAGCCAAATAACTTTCCTACACATATATTCTATATGTACAGACTATGTGCGCTGGTTTTTCCATTTTTTGATTTTTTCTAAATTTGTTTTGCTCATTTGAATTCTGGTCAAACTTAACTTTGACCAAGATTTAAACAAGTGTAAAACATCAAAATGAAAAACTAAGCCTGGATCCTTCTTAGTCACTCCAAAATGAAGTTGTGGTTAGTTTTTTGAAATTTTCATGTTCATTTCCCCAAAACACTTCTCTTCACTTCATACAAGAGAGTTTGAGATACTCGAGATATCATACAATACAAATGAACTTATCATTTAAATGTATGTAAAGCTTGTTTATCAACTTAAATCGTTAATATATGACATAAGAAGACTATGTGCGCAGGTTTTTTATTTTTCTGATTTTTACTTAATTTATTATGCTCATTTGAAATCTGGTCAAACATAGCTTTGACTGCTCCAAACCCCTCCCAAACCCCGCTAACCCTAGCGCTGAACAAGGATCGTTCATCTAACCCTAGCGGCGATCAAGGGCCGTCGATCTAACCCTTCTAGAAGGAATCTGCGGGGAGGAGGGGGGCGATCCGCGAGATGCAATCTGATTGGCTGGGAGACCCATTGTTTTTTTAACAAATACCGGACGCGCTGGATGGACCGTTGGGCCGTCTCGTGCTCTGGGCCTGAGACCGCAGTAAATAGCCTGTCTCAGCCTTTCCAGGTCTTGCATGCATGGAGGCGGCGACGTGGGTTTGCATGCGCGGGAGGCGGCGACATGCATGCATGCGAGCGAGGCGAGCGAGGCGCGCTAGGTGAGCTAGGCTAGCGAGGCGAGCTAGGTGGTTCAGTGCAGTGGTTCAGGGCAGCGATTCACATGCACCGCCCGGTCAAAGAGCTATGCAGTGATTCAGATGCACGCACGCGCCCCATGCATCGTTTTGTGCAAAAATTTAAGTGTGCAAAACGTAACGGATACACACACGCGTTCGAATTCACACACGCACCGTTCTCATCCTTTCTCTCTTCCTCTCCCACGCACAGGCCTATAAATGGGGTGCCTCTCTTCCTCTCCCACCCACAAGCCAGATCCGATCCTCTCCAACTTCAAACACCCAAGCGACCGAGCCCTCCCCAAGCGAGACCAAGTGAAGATGCAGTTCAACAGGCCGACCTTCAACCGTTCGCCTGTCGTGCCGGAGCTGCGCTACCCACCGGGCGTGCTCGTGGAGAGGGAGCTCTGTGTGTGGGCTATTTCAAGGTGGAGGGGTTCCGTTGAACTCACCCGCGCCTTCCTCAGAGTTGGCTATGCCTGTTGGAAATATGCCCTAGAGGCAATAATAAAAGCATTATTATTATATTTCTTTGTTCATGATAATTGTCTTTATTCATGCTATAACTGTATTATCCGGAAATCGTAATACACGTGTGAATACATAGACCATAATATGTCCCTGGTAAGCCTCTAGTTGACTAGCTCGTTGATCAACAGATAGTCATGATTTCCTGGCTATGGACATTGGATGTCATTGATAACGGGATCACATCATTAGGAGAATGATGTGATGGACAAGACCCAAACCTAAGCATAGCACAAAGATCGTGTAGTTCGTTTGCTAGAGCTTTTCCAATGTCAAGTATCTTTTCCTTTGACCATGAGATCGTGTAACTCCCGGATACCGTAGGAGTGCTTTGGGTGTATCAAACGTCACAACGTAACTGGGTGACTATAAAGGTGCATTACAGGTATCTCCGAAAGTGTCTGTTGGGTTGACACGGATCGAGACTGGGATTTGTCACTCCATATAACGGAGAGGTATCACTGGGCCCACTCGGTAATGCATCATCATTATGAGCTCAAGGTGACCAAGTGGTTGATCACGGGATCATGCATTACGGTACGAGTAAAGTGACTTGCCGGTAACGAGATTGAACAAGGTATTGGGATACCGACGATCGAGTCTCGGGCAAGTAACATACCGATTGACAAAGGGAATTGTATACGGGGTTGATTAATCCTCGACATCGTGGTCCATCCGATGAGATCATCGTGGAGCATGTGGGAGCCAACATGGGTATCCAGATCCCGCTGTTGGTTATTGACTGGAGAGTCGTCTCGGTCATGTCTGCTTGTCTCCCGAACCCGTAGGGTCTACACACTTAAGGTTCGGTGACGCTAGGGTTGTGAAGATATGTATATGCAGTAACCCGAATATTGTTCGGAGTCCCGGATGAGATCCCGGACGTCACGAGGAGTTCCGGAATGGTCCGGAGGTAAAGAATTATATATAGGAAGTGCTGTTTCGGCCATCGGGACAAGTTTCGGGGTTATTGGTATTGTACCGGGACCACCGGAGGGGTCCCGGGGGCCCACCGGGTGGGGCCACCTGTCCCGGGGGGCCACATGGGCTGTAGGGGGTGCGCCTTGGCCTACATGGGCCAAGGGCACCAGCCCTACTAGGCCCATGCGCCTAGGGTTTCCACCAAGGAGGAGTCCAAGTGGTGGAAGGCACCCCGAGGTGCCTTGGGGGGGAGGGAAACCCTCCCCTGGCCGCCGCACCTAGGAGATCAGATCTCCTAGGCTGCGCACCACCCCCTTGGCCCTCCTATATATAGTTGAGGAGAGGGAGGACTTCATACCTCAGCCTTTGGTGCTTCCTCTCTCCCCGTTACGTCTCTCTCTCGTAGTATAGGCGAAGCCCTGCTACTGTGACGCCCTGCATCCACCACCACGCCGTCGTGCTGCTGGATCTTCATCAACCTCTCTTCCCCCCTTGCTGGATCAAGAAAGGAGGAGACGTCATCCGTTCCGTATGTGTGTTGAACGCGGAGGCATCGTCCGTTCGGTGCTAAGATCATCGGTGATTTGAATCACGTCGTGTTCGACTACATCATCCCCGTTCTTTGAACGCTTCCGCTCGCGATCTACAAGGTACGTAGATGCATCTAATCACTCGTTGCTAGATGAACTCCTAGATGGATCTTGGTGAAACCATAGGAAAATTTTTGTTTTCTGCTACGTTCCCCAACAATGCCCACCTCCCACGGGGCTCGCCGAGGATGTTCACCCTCAACGAGGTTCGTGACCGCGGTGGCATCCTCCTACTGCTCACGGTCACCTTCACCAACCCGTTTGACGCGCGCGAGCTCCTCGGCCAAGTCTTTTGGTGCGGCTGCGAGGCCATCTTCTTCACCGTCTACAACATCTACACCAACTACGAGCGCATCTTCCCCGCTCCAGGCCAGATGCACTCCCTTCCCTACGACGAGGAGGAGGAGGTGTGAAGATGAAGACGGTGTTGAAGGGGGGCGCGCGGCCAAGGTGGAAGAAGAAGGTCAAGATGAAGATGTTCAAGCCCGGAGTCAAGCTCGTCATGTTTTGTTTTTTATTTTGTTGCTTTTCTATGTCGTGTCGTGTCGTGTCATGTTTCGTCATGTGTCTGTGAACTGTCCGTGAACTTATCATAGTTATTGCAATGGTACGGTGTGTTCCATCTTATCTAAGTTATTAGGGTTTATTATGTGTGTTAAAAAATGTCCGTGCCCAAACATATCATTTCTTCCCTAAACAAGTCATGAAGTTCGAGAACTTGTGGTTTTCATTAATGAAAATCGGAGGGGGTGAGAAGCCCTCTGTTTCATTCAAACAAAAAGTCATGAACTAACATGCAAATTTATTCCCTTTAAATCCTAAACCAAGTGCCACTCTAACCCTAAACCAAGTGCCACTCTGGCCAAAATCATGTGGTAGTGCAACATACATTTTCAACCTTCCAACCCTCCAAAATTTAAGTGCAAAACAATGGAAAACCACTCTCACGCGTGTGCAAACATTCACGGTCTCACTATTTTTTTTAAAAAAAATCACAATCTCACTATGTATACCTTCCTTCCCTATCCATGTCAAAGTCTTGCCATCTGTCCTAGCGGTTACCAGCGCAGCCCTAAACACCACAAACCCACGCGGTCCTGGGTTTGAGTCCCCAGCTGCACCAATTTTTTGTGCATTTTCCACCCTTCATTTTTTTAGACAAATTATGTTTTTCTCAATGTAATGCCCTTAAAAATTGTTCATTTATTTTGGCACCTGGCGTAAACCTCTACCAGAGCTGAGGCACATTTTCCATGACATTTTGGTCTTTGATTTAAATCACGGTGTATTTGAATTGGATTAATTGAAAAAATTCTAACCTTAATTGTTTGGCTCTGGAATAATTCAATTAGCTTCCACAAAAAGTTCCAGCATTATGATTTACTGCCTAAATTAAATCAAAATAGAAAACAGAAAAATACGCAAGAGAACCCCCGAATGGGCCTAATTGGATGCAGTTGGCCCATTAGTCTAGCCTGCACTTGGCTCTACGCTCTGAATTTGGCCCAAGAGCAACCTTTTTTTGGACAGAAAGGCAAAGCAGAGAGCTGCATTTCATTGATCAAAAGTTTCTGAATTCCTAATTTCCTCACTTTTTTTCCAACATATTTAAATGTTGGTCACTTCTTCTCTTTTTGTTTCAACATTTAAACAACTTTAACCAACATTTAAACTAGGTGGATTTCTCAAATAATTTCAAGATTACAAATTCCTCCATAATTCATGCCTTTCCATACATTTTCAACATTACAACCAGTGCGATTACCATACCTACTGAAAGAACATGCGGTGCCCCCATGTTTGGTTTTGGTAATTGATGACAATCTCTATGGACTAATGGTTGCCTTGAGTTATATTTGAAGGTTTTGTCCATAGGCTTTTCTTGGAGTACATGTGTTGGTTTCAAGGAGAGTTTGTGTCGACCAAGGTGTTATTCAAGGAATTATCCAAAGATTGGTCATGTGAGAGTTGAGCTTATTGCAAGCATGTCTTGAAGAAGAAGATTGTGTGATCATTCATGTCTACCTTCAAGACATCATTCAAATGAAGAGAATTGGAAAGGTTCAAGGATGATCAAGACTAAGTCAAGAGTGAATCAAGTTGATCAACTCACAAAGCGCAGAAGATGTACCGAGAGGGATCAAGTGATCCCATGGTATGGTAAGAATTGTCAATTACGCTTTGTGTACTAACCCATGGTCTTCATGAGAGTTCTTTGTGGGGTTAGGTTGCGGTGTGCAAGTTCAAGTGGAGCATCATGAAGAGATCAAATGCTTGAAGCTTGCCGTCCTTTGTGGTGACAATGGACTTGTGAAGATGTGCGAAAGAGTGGCTCACCCATAGTGGAGTATGGTGGAGCAATCAACTAGTCTTCATCAAGTCAACCCAATCAAGAAAGGTGGTCCAACTTGAGGGAGTCAAGATCGTCTTCATCTAGCTCAAGTGGACCATGTGCAAGGCAAAGGTTTGCCCTTGATAGGTTTTCTATTTTACCGGTCTCATGATGGTAGTTGGGAGACTGGGTTATAGGATCGATTGCCGTACTATCAAGGGGGGCTCTCGATGAGTAGCTTGATCGTATCGTTCGCTGAGAACTCAAACCATTGCATCCTTGCATCATCTTTCTTGGTTCTTATTTGGTTTTCTTTGAGAGTCTTAGAGCTTTTGGTCATCTTGATGACAAGCTTGAGTTCATCGAAAACGGAGTTCGCTTGCATACTCTATGATGTTTTCGTTGTTGGAGGTTTTGCCGGTTCTTCTCGGTTGGAGGTTTCACTCCTCTATTTGTTGGCATACCTCCCCTGCCTCTTCTTACTATAACCAGCCGCTGTTTTGATGCTACTCATCGTCTTGTTTCGAACAAGCTTGAGTTTGCTCAATTCGGAGCTCATATGCAGAAGTTATGGCAGTTCTGGTTTTCTTGAGAGTGGTTTTTGTCTGGTCCCAGCGGTAGTACCGCGTGCCCCAGCGGTAGTACCGCTTGGAGCTCTCAGCCGTTGTACCGCTGCTTCCGGGCGGTGGTACCGCCAACTTGCTCAGCAAAGACTTGGGCGGTTGTTCCGGCCAGGCACCGCCCAAATACCGGTCAGGCCTCTGTTTTGATGCGGTACTCGGGCGGTGGTGGCCCGGTTGGTCCGGTCGTACCAGTACCACCAGTGTCCGGAGCGGTTCGACCGCTCAGGACTTAACCGCCCGAGCGCTCAAGGCCATGCGGTTGCACCGGCCCGGTACCGCTCGACTACCGCACTCAGGGGTGACTCCCTTCTATTCCTATGCGGTGGTTGAGCGGTGGCTGGGCGGTTGGTCCGGTTGTTCTTCTCAACCGGTGCTACCGCCTAGTCGCCCGGTTGTACCGCCTGGTAGAGTTCTGCACGTATACTGTGAGTCCCGGTTGTACCGGGACCAGGAGCGGTAGTACCGCTTGTGTGCGGGCTGAGCACATAACGGTTGGATTTTCCCCCTCATATAAAAGGGGGTCTTCTTCCCTAGTGAACCTAACCTTTTGAGCTTGTATTCTTCCCCCATTGTTGACCTTCTTTGAGCTTGCTAACTCTCAATCCCTCCATGGATTCTTGCTAGTTTTTGAGGGAAAAGAGAGAGGAGATCTAGATCCACATTTCCACCAATCACTTTCTCCTCTATGTGAGGGAAACCCCTTGGATCTAGATCTTGGAGTTCTTGGTGTTCTCCTTCTTGTTCTTCCTCTCATTTTCCTCCCTAGCATTAGTTGCTCCGGTGGGATTTGAGAGAGAAGGACTTGGGCACTCCGTGTGCCCTTGCCATTGCATTTGGTGCATCGGTTTGAGTTCTCCAGGGTGATACGTGGAAGTGAAGTTTGAGAAGCTTATTACTCTTGGGTGTTTGGGCACCCTAGAGCTTGTTCCTCTTGGATGCCTTGGCGCCCTAAACGGTTGGTGTTGTTCGGAGCTCAATCATTGTGGTGTAAAGCTCCGGGCAAGCGTCGGGGTCTCCAATTAGGTTGTGGAGATCGCCCCGAGCAATTTGACGGGTATCGGTGACCGCCCCCAAGGGTTGCCAAAGTGTACGGGTTCGGTGACCGCTCCCAAGGGTTGCCATTTGTACGGGTTCGGTGACCGCCCTCAAGGGTCCCTTAGTGGAATCACGGCATCTTGCATTGTGCGAGGGCGTGAGGAGATTACGGTGGCCCTAGTGGCTTCTTGGGGAGCATTGTGCCTCCACACTGCTCCAAACGGAGATTAGCATCCACAAGGGTGTGAACTTCGGGATACATCATCGTCTCCGCGTGCCTCGGTTATCTCTTACCCGAGCTCTTTACTTATGCACTTTACTTTGTGGTAGCCATATTGTTTCTTGTCATATATCTTGCTATCACATAGTTGTTTATCTTGCTTAGCATAAGTTGTTGGTGCACATAGGTGAGCCTAGTTGTTTTAGGTTTTGTGCTTGACAAATTAACCGATAGGTTTATTCCGCATTTGTTAAAGCCTAAATCGTAATTATTTTAAAACGCTTATTCACCCCCCCTCTAGGCGAAATCCACGATCTTACACCTACAAAGACCCAAAAATATTTGCAAATGGGTATTGGTAGTGCTTGATCTTCAAGCTTCCTAACCTTCTTCTTCAACATCCTAAGCTCAACAGCTAGCTCTCTGTCAGTGCATGCTTCGTCCTCCATCCCTTCTTCCGGAGCTCGTGGTGCGGCCACTGCCGTTCGTGGCAGCATGCGCAACCATTCTTCATGCTCTTCTTGCAGTTCATTCATCAGAGTTTTGGCCAGAGCATCGACCCAAAGAAAGCATGTCACCTGCATGAACACCAAACAGATCAACCCATTGCTCAAAGATCCCGACCAAGAAAATGGTGCAATTGCCCCGATTCTTACCCCATTCTCGCTGCACACGTAGAACGGACGATTCTGGTTCCTCGGTGTCTGAGAAACCCTCTGATCAACACCCGCCCGGCACCGCGGACAGACGAAGACATGCATGTCCACACGCGCCCGGCTCTGCATCCGCGAGGTGGCGCGGGAGCTTGAGGAAGACATGGAGCTCGGAGCCGAAGGGATCTCAACGCCGCCGCGCCCTCCACTGCTAGCTTCCCACCGCCGCGCCCTCCACAACTAGCTTCCCGCTGCCGTGCTCTCTCTCTCTCGCCGTGGTCACTATCGTGCTCTCTGTCGCCGTGGTCACCGCCGCTGTCGCCCGCTTATATAGCACACCCGCCAACGGCTCTCTGCTCAACGGCTCTCTGCTGGGTCCCACAAGCCACGCGTGCAATGGTCTGAATAAAATTGGCCGTTTCTGTCGCCTGGTCCCACCTGTAAGGGCCGAGTCAAAAGGTTGACTTGACGGAGACGGCAGAGTTCACGGAACGAGTCGGTGCGCACGGACTAGGGGCAAAACTAAGCACAATTTGCATCTGAGAGCAAAACTGAGTACATGGACACCACTGAGGGCAAAAGGATAATTAACCCTACCCAAATAGGTTAGCCTTTAAAACTGTATGATGAATCCATGAGTAGGCAAGAGATAACCTGGCAAGCTGAAACATCTTGGTAGCTAGAGAAAAAGATCAACCAACGCCTAGCTCTCCTGCATTAGTCATGGCCACCACCGACCCGAGACGCAAACCAGTAGCATTGAAACCTCTAGATCGAAGACACTTGATGGAGGAAATTGTCATGTTCAAAACTCAGATGACAAATGGAGATAAACTGCACAGCTAGAGCATGAGGTAAAGCTGAATGTCATCTCCACACAGACTGTTCTATCAAAAGAAAAAAAACAAGAATGTCCTTATTTTAACGTAAAAATATGTTAATACTCCTTGAGTTCAAAGGAAATGATTTTTTTATATTGACACAATTCTGAAACATATCTTTGATCCTTTATTAACATGGTACTCTCTCTGCCCCATAATAATGTGCATAGTGATTTTCATGAAAGTCAAGGTTCACATTTTATGTGAAATTTACTGAGAAAACTGTTTTATATCTACAATATCAAACATATATCATATGAAAATGTATTTCATGATTTATTAATAGTATTATCAATTTGCTAATCTATTGCAAACCAATCTGTGGTTGGATAGTTAGAGAGACAGCGGTATTCCCAGCCCACCAGGATTCAAATCCTTATACTCGCATTATTTTTAAATTTATTTCAAGATTTCTGACGATGCACTTTTAGTGGGACGAGAGGAAGATGCTTATAGGGATGAGTGTATGTGCATATGCAGTGGCGAATCTACTAGGGGGGCTTTAACAGGCTTAAGCCCCCCTCCAGCTTTGCAAAATTAGTTTTTACTACTAGTTTAAAGGCCTAATCCAACTATTTGTGAGCCCAACACAATATATATTCGCATGAAATAGACACCCAGCCCACCCTCCATTTTCTCTATTCAGACATGAATTATTCCTTGAACTACAAAGAGAGAATATGCTGACACAGATAGTCTTGCATGTATTGCCTAAAAAAAATGATAGCCTTGCATGTGTGATTGTCAACGGAGCGTGCCCAAATCAGATCGATCAAATCACGCGTACCACAGAGACAAATAAGTAGAGAGCACGCAGCAGGACAAGAGTACAGCAAACGCGATAGCGTCAGGACTCCGCGGAGCAAAGCTCGCCACAGCGCTCCTCTCCACGCCTCGCCCATCATCACATCCCATCCCAGCGGCCCGGATTTGGACTCGACGCCGCGGCCAAATCTTTCGCGGCCGCGATCGCACACGCCAGGCAAGGAGTCCAACCCCAACCCCGAGATGGCGACGACAACCGCGGCGGCGCCGGCGGCCGGGTACGGCGCGGACGGCGTGTACCGCTCGCTGCGCCCGCCGGCGCGCATCCCGTCCGACCCGGGCCTCTCCGTCGCCGACCTCCTCCTGCGCCGCGCCGACGCGTGCCCGGACGCGCCCGCGCTGATCGACGCCGCCACGGGCCGCGCGCTCACCTTCGCCGGCCTCCGCTCCGCGGTGCTGACGACGGCCGTCGCGCTCGCCTCCCGCGCGGGCGTCCGCCCCGGCGACGCCGTGCTCCTCCTCGCGCCCAACTGCGTCCTCTACCCGGTCTGCTTCTTCGCGGTCACCGCCGCCGGCGCCGTCGCCAGCACCGCCAACCCGCTCTACACCCCGCGGGAGATCGCCAAGCAGGCGTCCGACGCCCGCGCCAAGCTCGTCGTCACCGTGGCCGAGCTGCTCCCCAAGGTCGCCGCCCTCCGCCTGCCCGTCATCCTCCTAGACGACGCCGCCCCTCCGGCGACGGCCGACGTGACAGTGACGCTCTACTCCGACCTCGTGTCCGGCGCGGACGAGTCGGCCTACCGCCGCCCGCCGACGAAGCAGGGCGACACGGCGGGGCTGCTCTACTCCTCCGGCACGACGGGGGAGAGCAAGGGCGTGGTCCTGACGCACCGCAACTTCATCGCGGCGGCGATGATGGTGACGTCGGACCAGGACGAGCGCGGGGAGCCGCCCAACGTGTTCCTCTGCTTCCTGCCCATGTTCCACGTCTTCGGCCTCTCCGTCCTCACCTTCGCGCAGCTGCAGCGGGGCAACGCCGTGGTGGTCATGTCGGGGTTCGCCATGGACTCCGTGATGAGGGCCGTGCAGCAGCACCGGGTGACGCACGTCTTCTGCGTGCCGCCGGTGATGATCGCGCTGGCCAAACACGGGCGGGCCGGCAAGCACGACCTCAGCTCGCTCAGGTTCATCGGCTCCGGCGCCGCGCCGCTCGGCAGGGACGTCATGGAGGCGGTGGCCAGGAACTTCCCCGACGCCGAGATCGTTCAGGTAACCAAACCTAACCAATCAGCCAGCCAGCTGCTCTGCACTTTTCATCTGCTGTTGTAGTGACAGAGAGTAGTCTTTTTGTTGTGCTTTTGTGGGGACTCAATCTCTCTGCTCTTGTCGCTTCCTTAGAAAGGCTATCTAATCAGGTGATTAAGACAGGGTTTCTGCTGACATGATTCCCTCCTTTTTATGGTGATTAGAGCTTGCGAGTACACAGCAGTATGCAAACAGCTAGATTTCCTATGCTTGATTTTGACGGTGGATTCCAATATTTTGTGAAGTAATGCACCATACAGTGCATAATGAATCGAATCTACAGAATACAGAAAACTGCATTGAACAAGTATCGGCATCAAAATCCCCTTATCGTGTTACAGCTTTTTTTTGTCTCAGATTACTGTTCGTTGATTTGTAACAATTCTGTACTGTTGCAACAGTGATGCCCAAAGTCAACTATGTGTTTTTAGAGCGAAATGACAAAGTCAACTATTCCTGTATCACTTACACGTCAGTACCACTCTTACCTTCCGAATCACGTTATTCTATAGATATAATACTATATTTTTGTTTATTTATTTATTATCTAAACTAGTATTACTTTTATCAGATACTCCCTCCATTCACAAATATAAGATGTTCTAACTTTTCTCTGAATCAGATGTATACAAACACATTTTAGTGTGTTTGTTTACTCATTTCAGTTTGTATGTAATTCACTTTGAAATATCCAAAAAATCTTATATTTGTGAATGTAGAAAGTACCTGATCACAGTTGTTTGCCTTTCGTATCATGCATTATGTAATATACCTATCTATCTATCTACAAATCTACAGGAAGATGTTTATTTTCAGATAACTGCGTAGAATCTCATGCTAGCAAATTCTGTAGGCAATTTCGAAACTATGCTGCTATGGTTCAGCGGTTTGCTACACGGCCCTCCTTATATGTAGTAATATGGCTTTATTCTCTCATGGTGATACCTGATTGATACCTGTAAACAGGCTTAAGTATTTCATATCTCAAGTTGTATTGCGCGTTGTGATTTTATGGTTCGCAGGGCTATGGTATGACTGAGACGTGTGGGATCATATCGCTTGAATACCCAGAAAAGGGACAAGCTCGTCAGTTCGGGTCAACTGGAACACTTGTCGTTGGAGTTGAAGCAAAAGTGGTTGACGTAGAGACGCAAAAACATCTACCACCAAGTCAACTAGGAGAAATCTGTATCCGGGGACCACAAATAATGGAAGGTAAAAATTCGAACATGTGCGTTAGGTTTTTGTTCTTCTTCCCTGCCTTTTGATACCAAACAAGCCATTATTCCATAGAACATACATATTTTGCTTGATCAAACATTACATACTTACCAAGCTCAATGTAAATGATATTAGTTATTACTAGATTGGAATTGTAGCCATTGGTAATGTCGTTGTGTTACAAAATGTGGTAAAAATTGATATTACCATTTCTTTCACGCATTATTAACATTGCATGGTTTATCAAGGCTAGTGATTTTTTCTTAATTGGAAACCCTAGTGACTATCAGGCATCCAGTACTATTTTATTTCTATATAATATTTTTTACTGGCAAGAAATCAACTAAATTTCCATGTATCCTGTCCTGAAGGGATTAGAAGGCCAGAAATTCTCCTTATATGAGTTGATTATTTGTAGGGTATTTCAACAATGTGGAGGCCACTGATTTTACAATCAAGCAAGGATGGTTGCATACTGGTGATCTTGGATACTTTGATGATGAAGGCCAGCTTTTTGTCGTTGATAGACTAAAAGAGCTGATTAAGTACAAAGGTTTCCAGGTAATTTTTTTTTGCAAAGTATTATTTAGTTTTCTAATGGTTGCTAGAGTCTTCGACTTGTGAACAGAGAGCGCTTTCTCAAGGACAGTTCTAGCAAGCCTCTGCAGGGCCCTTGCTTCTCCTTATGTTTGTTTCATATGTAGCCAACCATTACACTGATAGGGTGTGTGTAATATTGTCGAATGAATGACATATCGGAGTTATCCAGAGTTCACCACAAGCATATTCCTCAAAGTTTAAAAATAGCGGGCTATGCCATTTAGTGGCGGATCTGACAGAAGCTATGAAACGCTAAAACAGAGCTACAGCGAAGCTTGTCGTTTGTCTTAAATCATGAAATTTTTGTCACATATATTTGGCATACACATGTTCAGGCATAAAAAAACAGGCATTGATCAAGCATCCTAATTCAATAATAACTAAGTTTTGCATCAATGTATCATATATATCAGAAAACAATTGGGTAGATGGATGGCTTTGTGGAACTCACTTACGTCCCTCCTCTGGCTGCAGTGGCGCTAAATGACTCCAAATTTACTGCTATAGCGGGAAAAAGCGAGCTATTAACATCATTTTCAATTTAACGCTAAAAGTGCATAGCTTTAGCGGGAGGGTTCTCTAAAAGCTCTAGAGACACTATAGCAGGCTAATAAACTTTGATATTCGTACCTCTAGATAGGATAACACCACACCTGATCCAATGGGAGGAGTAATGTGTGACATTATTCATCATATACCTTAACACTATTTGTGTTGCAAATCTTAGCCTCCCATTTATTTATTTATTGGAAATCCTTCTTCTTCGCCTACCGAGCTTAAAGTTCACTAAAAGCCTTTTTTATTATTATTATCATCTTACCAAAAGCCAATTCATGTTAACTTAAGCAGTTGGGTTCTTGTTTACTGTCTGAATAGAAGCCTTGCTTTGCTCGTATCCAATCTAAGAATCATGATGGAAACCCGTCCTTTTGCGCTTTTTTTCTTGCTCGAACATACGTCATACTTTGTCCTCTGTACATAAACCCCTCTGATCTTTTGTTTGTTTAACTGGTAGATTGCACCTGCTGAGCTTGAAGGATTACTTCTATCTCATCCAGAGATTCTGGATGCCGTCGTTATCCCGTAAGTTGCCTCCTAAACGTTAAGTGATTCTAGCGGCTTTTGAGTATAAAATAATTCTTGCAGCCTTCTTGGTTTGGACTTCTTTTGTCTTCTGTTTCTTATCTCTTGATTGACTGGGAGCTCTGCTTGTTTCCAAGGTTCCCTGATGATGAAGCTGGGGAAGTTCCTATTGCCTATGTGGTGAGGTCACCTGCCAGTTCATTAACCGAAGTGGACGTCCAGAAATTTATCGCCAAGCAGGTGAGGCTGACTTCAAACCTTGCTAAATCGCGACATCAGATCAGAGTACCTCTACCTTATAAATTCCAAAATCAAATAGCAGCAGAACTTGTGGACGAGTCACCATCACTAGGATGAAAATACACACTTGAACAAGCAATGCTTTTTTTTTTGTTCTTTCACAACTGCATTCTAATCCAGCTTTAACTCTGATCTACATTTCAGGTCACGCACTACAAAAGACTGAGGCGGGTCACCTTCGTGGAGAGCGTGCCAAAGTCAGCCGCAGGCAAGATCTTGAGAAGAGAGCTCATTGCCCAGGTCAGATCGTCCAAGTTGTAGGAAAATCCGCTTCGAGATCGTGCTACATTTCCAAAAATCTACTACCATTGGGCGATGCCGAGGCTTAAAAATTCCTTTTGCCGGGGCATCGTTTTCGTTTATATGGCGCAACATAAATGTCAATCTCAACATTGTACAAAAGATTGTATGTGACAAGACCATTGTTCGAATGTACCGTGCATGACATCTATACAACGAATGAAGAACATGAATATCAATGAATAACGGCTATCTGTACAAGGAACGGATATGTGCCGAGTCCTGGAACTGGGTGCCCCAGTACTCATGATACGCCGCGGGATCGGCGGCCCCTGCAAAACGTAGAAAAAAACGTGCGTTGTGTTCAGGTTCAGCTGAAGAAGGGCAGGAGCAAAAACTGCGCCGAGGCAGTCTCGGACCACTTGGGAGTCTTGGAGAATGACCAGAATTTTAGCCGTTTACCTGTGTTTGCCGAGCCTGTCATCATCATCACCGTGCTCGGCGTCGCGCCTCCGAGGAATGGCGGGGACGGGGCTTCTTCCTCCTCCTCCTCCTCTCCTTGTCCCGGAGGTGGCGGCGGCAGTAGAAGCAGCGAAGGGTCGGCGTACATCATCTTGCCGTAGCCCCTCTCCAGCGTCCCCTTGTCAAACCAGAGCAAAAAGGTCCTGGAGATTGAACAACAATGGTTCAGGTGAAGCGCTGGTAGTAGCCAGTCAGTCACCTTCTGCACGGTAGCCTAAGATCGAAACCTAAGATGGAGAAATCAAGATCAACCATGCATGGCTTAGTATTATTACCTTGGAATAACATCGCCGCAGCGCTGCCATCGGAGATGCATTCTGCTTGCTGCTGGAGGTTGTGTAGCACTGAACCGCTCGGACGCGCATTTGACCTGCACGCACGAACATTGTTAGTCACATCACCATGATCATGATGATCCTCTCTGTTTGAAAGGGAGAGCAGAGACGGACTCCTGTTGCAGAGTGCATCATTGCATCATACCTGGATCCTGAGCGTGTCGAATCTCGCGTCGTCGAAGCGCGCCGACATGGCCAGGATGTTGGACCAGAGGATGTCGATCTTGACCAAGGCGTCGGCCCGGTGCAGCTGGAGCACGATCTTCTTGGGCTTCTTGTACTGGAACTTGGCCGCTATGTCGGCCTCGTCCCTTCGATCGATCTAGAAGATATGGCCATGAGCGAGTACATAGAAGGTAGTAACAATCAACAAAACAAGATAGCCAAGAAAGAAAGGAACGCAAAGAAACCAAGAGCATGCGATTCTATCGGTGTGCAGCCGGAGTATAGTTGAGTAATGAGTAGGAAGTATGAACCTTGCTGTCGCCGATTTGGAGCGCCCGCAGTCCCACCCGCGTCAGCCGTCGCTGGCCCTGATTCTTCCCCCCTGGCGCCCCCTCCTCCTCTGGGCCGGCGCCTCCGTCGTCGGGGGCGGGGTCGAGCGCGGCTCGCATGGACGTGATCAGACGCAGGAAGGGCTCCCGGATCTCGAGCCCCAGCCGCGGCGCCCTGGCCGGGCCGCCGTGCTGGTACTGGCACAGCCCGCCTGCTCCGTCGCCGTTCGTGCCGCCGGCGTGCTCCGACGGCGAGTCGGTGGAGTCCGTCATCTCGTCTGGCCGCCGGGGGGCGGTGCGGCGCCCGCGCATGGGGGGAGGAGGAGCGGGCGGGGGGAGGGGAGAAAAGCGGAAGCCTGCGTCGGCACGCGGGCGTAGACGTACGACGCGTTTGTAGCGCGGCCGGTGTCCGGCGGGCGCACGAGTCGCCGACTTGCCGTGCTGCCGGCCGCGCGCGCGCCCGTGCGTGTGTCTGTTGGGGCCGTTGCGAATTGGGATTGCGGTTGGTGCGGCTGCACTTTAGTGGGGCCGGGGTATATATAGGTACCGTGTGACGGGACGACACGTCCTGTGAAGCTTTCAGAATCTGATATTTACGTGCAAGTCCAAAAGGATGGCTGTCACCCTTAGATCTCGGATCCAATGGCTCACGAAAACCCGTATCATGGTAGCACCTAAACTCTTGTATCACCTGATATTTTCTCCACGTCCTGTGAAGCTAAACTCGATCGGACGAAGAGCTGGAGGTTGGTAAGCTCGTCTGGTCGTGGCCATCGCCAACCGAACTGATCTTGAGCTCTAAGACTTGAAGCTAGCTTCTTCACCTAGACCGTGTCCAGGCCAATGCGGGTCACCTCCACCACACAACCACGACTCCAAAACCGAGCGGATCAATGTACACTCTTAACGTCTAGAGGAGTCGGCAAGTGGGTTGTAGGACCTGACCACGCCCAGGAAAGAAGTCATGGAAGAATCGTCGACGATGTTGCATATTGCGCCCCGAATGCCCACGTCCTGAGAAACGCCCCATACCAAACACAACGTTCAACATCCCCATTCTAAACCGCGGACACCACGAGCAACTAAGACAATGGATTCATCAAGGGATCACCGCCGCCATCGTCAACCAGTACCCTCTTTCATGTACGGCTGGGTTATCGAATACAAAATGAGTTTGGACATAACCTTCCTTTCGGGATACTGGATTTATATTCTTATTAATTTTCTGGTGGGGCGCTAATAGCCGACACCAATGGAATATTTTTGGACCCTAAGGCTCACATTGATTCCGTCCTTTATTGAATAGACAGGTCCTCATGAGTTGGGTAAGCCTGTGCTCGGGAAAGAAAGGAGTAGGGAGGGATTGAGAGAACATTCATGGTGAAAAATGGAGGGGGGGAAAAGCATACTGTTCTTTGAAATTGTGGAATTTGACTCAATTAGAGCTATGGTTTGGCAAGTGAGAAGGATAAGTAGGAGTAGTAGGGGGAGCTGGACCGACCCTAGGTGAGTAAGCAAGTTGCTTCTACTTGCTCATCATAGACAACCAAATCCATTTGAGAGTTGTCTGATGTTAGTGTCCGTTTCATCTTCCTCGGTTTCTGTTTTCTTATTCAAGATCTTGCTTTTCATGGTTCTCATCCCTGCAAACTCGCGACACCGCTCGTCACACCTTGGGAATTGGTTTCACCCGAAGCTCGTCAGAGTGAACAGAAGATCCCATGTAAAAGTATCAGAACAAATGCTTCTAGAAATTAGTACATCTGAAATTTCTCGCACCACCTCATCAGGGAGAAAAAAAAAGATGCCAATCCAAATTAGGAATGCGATAGTGGGAGAAAGAGAGATCCGCGGAACCGGACCTCGGGTATTCTTAGTGTTTGAAGAGGGGCACCATCGTCCTATCCGATGAAACCTGACCGTTGCTATTGGTGAAAAAAAACTTGTGGTATTATGTATAGCATCACTCTAGAAAATTTTCTTGTTACTTTAGCCGATCTTAGGATATACTGTATGACATATCCAGGTGCTACCACAAGTAATCGGAAGCAGAGCCTTTAGTACGTGCAATTAATATGTGCTGCTGTGTTCCGTGGCCATTAGAGAGCAGTTTTGGATCTTTGATAGTGTGCTTGAGCGGATACCACACTGCTGTCTTGGATAGCTGGGAAACGTATAGTTGGCTCAGGTTGCAGCAACTGGATGTGCGCCGTGAAACCAAGACAATGGTTTTTCTAAAACACCCGGTTAATTTGTGCTATCCTTTTTGTCCTGACAGAAATTTAGGAGCACAGAAGAATTCAATAAGATGACGCAAATGTTCCTCATGATGGAAAAAATTGATCGGCCTTCGCCCAGTTTCGAGTATCACGGTTTCATAAGGGTATTTCTTTCACCAGGCTATGCATATTGCATACTGCATATTAAAAAAAAATACAGCATCAAGTTAAGTTGCAACCATACAAAAGGAAAAATAGTATAATTATGTGTGATGTCAGATTTTTGAATAGGCCATGCCAAAATCTGAGACTGAATTAGCACTAATAAAATCATTCAGAAGTTGCTCCAATGGCAAGATCAAAATTGGCGAAAACTGGTGGCAAAAGAAAAACAAAAAACTGAGTGCAAGATGGTCTTTTCCCTACTCCGTTTGGTCAAAACGGAGCATTGACTATACAGAGTGGCAGATTGTGAAGCATTGTTAAAAGCTAGAGTGGCAACGGTGGAATGTCAAATTTAAGAGTGGTATAGGGAAAACGGACAAGAGCTAGAGTGGCAACAACAAAATTTTCTGACCTTCAGTAAGTGATGCTAGCACACGCAGTGGCACAAGTGTCTAAAACCCTGAATTATTAATCAACATGTATATGCGTACGGTAATAAGAAGCAAGGTTGGTTGGTTGATGCAAAGCATCAACAGTAAGAAATTCATGATATTACATTTTAAACATCATCCAATGTTGCATAACATAATAAATAAACAAACTAGTACATTGAAGACAACAAAAACCCTACTTCTGAAAACATTCATCCATCACCTTAGGCTCGGTTTAGTGTTGCTACATTACATTGTGTTGACCTTGTATATTATAACTAAATAAATAGCCTCGAAAGCAGGACAGTGGCTTATTCATACGGTAAGTAGACAAATGCTTGTTGAAAACACCAGATTATGATAATTTACACCAGTATCAAATTCAGCCTTAGTGAGAAAGGCTTTAGCAATTCTAAGCCAACATACACGGATAATACATTAGCGTACATGGCTAAACTATATAAACACTTGACTAGAGAGTTTTCACAGTTAAATACATAAGCAACTTGCAGGGGGCAAGCAGTTCGTTAAAAAACAATGCCAAATGAGTTTCATACATTTCGACCACAAGTTTATCTATAATTTTACATGTCTACCTTTCTATCAGCTTCTCAAAGTAAAACACGTGAAAAGTCTAGCAGCGCAAATGCATGGGCCACCCTTACTCATACAAAGGAGAAATAAAGCAATGCATGATCCTGATGAGGATGCTGCCTAAATGCAATGAACAATTGACTAAGCTCAAACACATTTACTTTTCACTTGAAAGAATAATCATAGACTAGCAACATAACACCCATCGTGAAATTTCATCGCCAGTGCCCTTTTCACAATCTATGGATCATGGCACACAAGCAGCAACACTGCAAGGCATATCCCTGCATCTACCATTCCATCAGCATAATTCGATCAGAAAACAGTAGAACAATGCAACTCAATGAGACAGGCACCATTCATCACGCTATGATTTCGTCTGATCTCTTAATTATCACCACAACCTTAGCCTTACTCTGTGCACACAACTACGAAGGAACATGCATTTGGTCGAACACCTACCGTACAGACCGAAAACACCAAACAGGCCCGTACCACAATCGAGATACCAGCTTCCTTTCTCAGCTGAAGAGAAACAGAGTCAACTTACGGAGCCCGGAAGGGGGGAATTAACACGGAGGGTTTGGGTTCAGTCGCCGCATCATCTCATGACGTCGTCGGCAAGCGGGTCAAGCCACCCCTTCCGCGGCAGCCTCCGCCAGCGCCGCCGCTAGAAGCGCGACGAAGAGGATGAGGAGGGGGGCCAGAGCAACGACGAAGAGAATCTCAGCGGCGGATGTCCGCGCGCTTCTGGCAGCCGCGCGCCGCGCCGCCGCGAGCTCGGCGTCGAGGAGGCGCGCGTTCCGGAGGTCGAACTCCTGCGACGAGAGAAAGCGCGACGGTAAGACAGACGCGTCGGAGCTAAGCGTCGCGCATGCCACGGGGAAGCGGAGGAGGCGCGGCGTTCCGGGTTACCACGGAGGATGAGGTCCGGCGGGTCGTCGCCGTCGAGGGGGGTGGCTGGCGGAGGGAGGAGAGGACGAGAGACGCCCTGGAGCAGCGCAGCGCGAGGAGGAGGGCGCCGTCGGCCCCCTGCTTCTGCTTCTCCTTCTCCATGGGGGCTCCGCGCGGGCGGCTTCTAGAAGCTTCCTGAGGGTTCCGATGTTCTCTGCGGCGGATTGCGGAGGAAGGACGATAACGGCGTTGGCTTTTTCGAATGGAGAATTTGGGGGAGACGGATTGGTTTCTAGAGGCCTTCTTTAGGGGGGCGTAGAGGGGGAGCTGCTATGTGGCGCCCGCTGCGAGCGGTACACTCGGGCTGCTAACGCGCGCACTCATGGGCCGGCACAAGTAGGGCAGTTTTTTTTCTTGTTTAATTCTTTCTTTCCTTTTATTTATCGGGCGACGGGCGGATAATGAGAAAAGATCCGCTGCCTGCTAATGGACGTTGGATCTACCCACGTAAGCAGCCACTCTTTTGCAACAAAAGTGATGTTGCAGAAGGCCCTCTGCAACAGGATCGTTGTTGCAATCACCTTAAAGCGTTTAATTTTGTTGATCATTTACTACAGTAATTTTTGCAACATAGCTCATGTTATAGAAAACCTTTTGCAGCACCGGACATGTTGCGGAGAGCATTCTAATGGTAGTTGTGTGCAGCTCATCGGAGAAGCTCGCTGGAGAAGTTCTCCAGAGAAGCTTGCCGGCGTGCTTGCCGACGCCAAAGTGCCAGTGGCTTGCACACCTTCTAACAGAGCGCTCTCGCTAGAGAAGCTCATCGGCGTGCTAGTCAGCGGCGAGAGCTAGTGGTGGCAAGCAGCGCAGAGAGGCGGTGACTCGATGGAAGCTCGGGGCAGTCGGAGCAGCGCGGGAAGGCGGTGACTCGACAGGAGCTCGGGGCAGTCGGAGCAGCGCAGGGAGACGGTGACTCGACAGGAGCTCGGGAGGAGCGCCGCTGGCTTGCATGCGTTGTAACAACGTGTAGCTCGCCAGGGAAGCTTGTTGCGCGTGCTAGCTGGTGGCGACGGTCGAAGCAACGCAGGGAGGCGGCAACTCGACAGGAGCTCACAGTCGAAACAACGCGAGGAGGTGGCTACTCGACGGAAGCTCATGAAGAGCACGAGAGGCGACTTCTCTTAAGGATCCAGATCCCGCAACAGACCCATTGTTGCGATGAGAAAGATTGCAAGAACGAGCCAAATGCAAAAACTAGTGGTGGCGAACATGGGGCACGTCGTATGCAGAGAGGGCGGCGGCCACGGATCTACCCCCCCCCCCCCCCCCCCCCCGCCCCGATGATTTAAAGCATTTTCATCTTTTTTTTCTATTTCTCTTTTTTTCTGTGAAAATAACTAATAAGTTTAGAGATTGGTGAATTTTTTACAATCTAGTTATACAGAATCAACTTATCTTAATAATTTATTGATAATCAATTAAAGTGTTAAAATATGCAAGAAGGAGCCAAATGCAAAAAACTAGTGGTGACGGACATGGGGCACGTGGCATGCATAGAAGGGCAGCGGACACGGATCTGCGACCCCCCCTGATTTTAAGCATTTTCCTTTTTATTTCACCTTTTTTATTTCTCTATTTTTGCGTGTGAAAATAAATAATAAGTTTAGAGAACAATTAAACTTTTTCAATCTAGTTACACATAATCAACTTATCTTGTAATTTATATACAATCAATTAAAGTGTTAAAATATTCATGTGTTGTTAAAAAATTAATGAATAAAGAAACTAAAAAATATCCATGTATTTTTTAAATGTTCGTCCATTTAAAAAAATTCATGGTGTATTATAAAAGTGTCCATTGTGTATTACAAAATGTTTAACAACATTTGAAAAATGTTTATGACGTATTTAAAAAAACATTCCCGCTATAAAATCATTTCTCTTGTATTACCTTGCTGCTTCATTTTGAGCCAATAAAATTCATCATTTGTCTGAAAAAATAATTGTCTCCGGATTACTACTTTTTCAAGATTTATCTATAGCTGGTAGTACATGCATATACATGCGGCATGCCGATGGTGATGGAGAAGAGAGGAGCAAACGGAGGGAAGACACGGCCCCTTGCTATTATTAGACAGACCAGGAAGTCGAAAGTGACTGACAGCCACCCACTGATGCGCGCCCTGGCCGCGACGCGCGGGGCTCCTCGTTGACCGCCAGGGTATTAAACGCGGGCCGGCCGTGTGCTCCAGCACGGCAAGGCCTTGCTACACACCCGCGCACCTTGCTTGCATTGGATCCACAACCATGGACGCCTGTCGCCTGGTCCTCGCCCTCGGCCTCCTCGCGGCCGCCGCCGCGCCGCTGGCCTCCGCCGATCTCGCCCCCGACTTCTACAAGGAGTCCTGCCCGGACGCCGAGAAGATCGTCGCCGCCGTCATCGAGAAGAAAATGAAGGACGACCCCAGCACCGCCGCCGGCCTCCTCCGCCTCCTCTTCCACGACTGCTTCGCCAATGTACGCACGCCGCCCTCGTTTGGTTCTTTGATTAGTTAGGGTAGAGATTTGATTGGAATCCGTCCTTGATGGAGAGAAAATGTGGGTTGATCTGCCGCCTCTGCGTGCATGCATGCATGGGTGTTTTTATGTTATGTCAGGGGTGCGACGCGTCCATCCTCATCGACCCGCTGTCCAACCAAAGCTCCGAGAAGGAGGCCGGGCCCAACATCTCGGTGCGCGGCTACGAGATCATCGACGAGGCCAAGAAGGAGCTGGAGGCCAAGTGCCCCAACACGGTGTCCTGCGCCGACATCATCTCCCTCGCCACCCGCGACTCCGTGAAACTCTCCGGCGGCCCGGACTACGCGGTCCCCACGGGCCGCCGCGACTCGCTCGTCTCCAACCGCGAGGATTCCGACGACAACCTGCCCGGCCCGGACATCCCCGTGCCCCAGGTCACAGCCGACTTCGTGAAGGCCGGCTTCACCGCCGAGGAGATGGTGCTGCTGCTCGCCGGCGGCCACAGCATCGGCAAGGTCAGGTGCATCTTCATCGAGCCCGACGCCTCGCCCATGGAGCCGGGCTATCGCGCCAGCATCAGCAAGCTCTGCGACGGGCCCAACCGGGAACCGGGCTTCGTCAACATGGACCAGTCCAACCCCAACACCGTTGACAACTCCTTCTTCGCCAACGCCATCGCCGAGAAGATGCCGCTCACCATCGACCGCCTCCTCGCCATCGACGAGAAGACGGGGCCCATACTCAAGGACATGCTCAACAAGCCCAAAGAGGACTTCGCGTCGGCATTCGGCAAGGCCATGGAGAAGCTCACCGTGCTCAAGGCCATCACCGGCAAGGACGGCGAGGTCAGGAAGGCATGCAACGAGTTCAACAACCCCATGTCCAGCGACGGCCCCTCGGTCATACGGATCAGCTCCGTCGACCCTGAGGACCTGGACGGCTTGGCGGCCGGCAACAAGCAGGAGCAGGTGTCAAGCATCGTCTCGCAGGGGCACGAGGACGGACAGCCGGATGCCGCCGCCGGCAACGCGGACGCTAAGGCCGAGAAGCCCCACAAGAAGGCGTCCGGCAAGCACAAGCTCCGCAGCGACTAGAAGCAGTGCGCGTGAGCGCGTCACTGCCACACCGCGTACGTACGTAACTACGAGCTGTCGCCCCGCCCACCTCTCCGGCGACGCACGTAGGCCTCCATCCAGCAGCGTCTCCATCAAATTGATTAATTGCGCTTTGAATTACTCTTCTTCTTCCTCGCGGTACTCTCTTCCTTGATTGTAGAAGGAACGAGTGACGTACTACCATACTTCGGCTAGTTACTTAATGCTTGGTTGATTTTTTTCTTTCGAAACTAATATCGCGTCGAGTTTTTAACAGCGACCGTAGGGCTCCAGTTTGTCTTAATTTTTTGTTGTATTTGTTCTTGTAACCAAGTTTTTTTGGCTGGGTGCCGAATAATATTGTACCAGTTTTGTTTTTGGCTTCCTTTTATGCATAGTCATACATTGTGCAGTGTTCTTGTTTCGATGGATACACTTACTTTGTGTATTATTATGTTTTTTTTTCTTTAAAGATCCAGCTTTGGCTGGCTTCATTGACGATAAGCAGGAGGAGACATCTTGTTGGCTTGGGATGCAACTTCTTTTTTTAATGAAAAAACACAGATCTTTATTCATTTTCAATAACAATTACATCTTTTATGAAGAGTGGTACAATTTCACTCAAAGACTCTTCAAACCAGTCAAAAGTTGTAGAAAATTTAGCTAACTTAGCAAGTTCATGGGTTACCTTATTTGCTTCCCTATTACAGTGCTCGAATCTAGTAATGAGAAATTCATAAGCCAAAATGTAACAATCGTCAAACACTGCCGCCAATGTACTCGCCGTCTGTCCTCCGTTGCTCATGGTTTCAATGACCTCCAGGCTATCTGAGTTTATAGCAATACGGTTGCAACCCGTCCTTTGAGCAATGGATAGACCATATCTAAGCGCCAAAGTTTACACTGTCAGGACATCCGTGCACTAATCAATTCTCTAATTCACCCCTGCAATGAGCTTTCCTTTATCGTCCCTTAAAACAATGTCGGTCGTGCCACAAAGTAGGTTATGATTAAAAGAGGCATCCATATTAAGTTTTAGAGCATCTCCAGCCGCGCCTCAGGAAGGTCTCCCCAGGCGATTTTCTCGCGCCGGCGCCAAAAAAACGGCCCAGTCGCGCCCCCAGGAGCCCGATTTTCGCCTCCCCTCCCTCGCACGCGTTCACACGGGCGCGGCGCGGCTATATAGCTGGTGGCCTCACTCGCCTGTGCCCACACCAGCCCCGCCCCTCGCCGTCGCCCAGCCCCTCCCTCTACCTCTCCCGAGCGCTGCCGCCCAGCCCCTCCCTCTACCTCTCCCGAGCGCTGCCGCCCAGCCCCTCCCTCTCCCTCTCTACCTCTCCCGAGTCCGTCGCCATGGCAGAGCGTTTCCCCGGAGACGAGGCGGCGGCCAACGGCTTCGGCCGCCATTCGCTGCGCGAACAGGAGTCCTGGCTCCTGTTCCAGGCGAACATCCCGGCGCCGCCAGACATGCGCGCCGGGCCGACGGGGTGGAGACTCAGCGACGGGGGAGTGCCCATTCCCCCGTTGCCCGACGCCATGGCCAAGCCCAAATACTTCGCCGAGGAGGTCGAGGTCGTACGCGCCTCCCTCACCGATGCCCAGCTCTCCCTCCCCCAGTACGCCACCGACAACCACGCGGCTTGGGCGGCGTACTTCGAGCGCCGCCAGCAGCAGCGGTTGGCGTCCACCAACGACGCGCCGGTGGTCGGCGGCCAGAAGAACAGCGAGGGGCGCCACCTGTGGTGGGGCGTCCCCGGCCGCACACTCGAGGGCGTGCTGACGTACCTTGAGGGCGGCAACGACCCGCCGTTGGCGTACCCGGCGAGGATGGCCGCCCCGGCGCACCACCGACACGCCGGGCCATGGGCGCCAAGGAGGTTCGGGTCCTCCTCCTCTTCTTCCTCCTCGCGATCTTCCTCGCACTCCTCCGGTACTCCGGTTCTGCTCGGCATCAAGGCCGAGCCCGCGGCGGAGACGCCGCTCGGCCGGCGCACTCGCAGCGCCTGCATCGTCATCAACAAGGGCGGTCGGCGCGCCTCCTCGTCGGCTCCTCCTCCGCGCTTCGTCAAGCCAAAGACGGAGCCGGGGCTCACGCCGGTGAAGAAGGAGCCGGCCGCGCCGGTGAAGACGGAGCTCGACGACGACGACGCGGCCCTGGAATGGGCGCGCATTGTAAGTGCATCTAGTGCCACCCCTAGTTGGTTTTGGAGTATTGACGACAAACCTAGTTGAGGGACTAACGTGTTTGTGAGAATTGCAGGAAAACACAGGTAGAAGTCCCTCATTGATTCGGTTTTATTACCAGAGATGACCCCTAAAAAGTACGAAGACATTGAAGACAATGGTGGTTTATGAAGATATTCATATTGAAGACAATGACATGAGAAGACTCCCTATGAAGCTTATGGAACTCGAAGACTTAGATCCTTCGTACTTTTATTTCATTTATGTTGTGTCATAGGAATCACCGTACTGTTAAGTGGGGTCCAAGAGAACCAGTCAGAATGACTGAAGTGATGCCTAATTCAAATCCTATGTCTTCGAGCGAAGACTTTGAGAGAAAATCTTGTCCAGAGTCAGACAAGTCAGCTTTACTTGTAGCCCAAGTAAAGTTGCCGTGTGAGTTCAAAATTTGACCGTTGGTACACATGTCAGTTCCTTAGTGACCCAGGGTCATTTCGGACAGATCAGGTCGGGTTGCCAAGTGGCTATAAATAGTCCACCCCCCACAACCATAAACGGTTGGCTGCTCAGATTTCAGTGCACGGCTTTTGTCGTTTGAGAGCAACCCACCTCGAAGCCTTTGAGAGAAAAATTCCTAGTGAGGAGAAAAGCCCTAACCACCCAGAGCCAGAGTAAATTGGGCATCACTTAAGTCTTCGTGTCTGTGTGATCTGAAGACTTATTACACTTGAGGACTGTGCATCCTCCAGACGGTTAGGCGTCGCGTTCAGAGCATCCAAGAGAAATTGTGGATTGCCAGTGAACGAAGTCTGTGAAGGTTTGGGAGTCTACCTTGAAGACTTACCAGAGTGATTGGGCGAGGTCTGTGTGACCTTAGCTCAAGGAGAAAACGGTGAGGACTGGGTGTCTTGGACTAAGTGTCCTTGACTGGGTGTCCGGGACTGTGTGTCCTTTGGTTTAAATACCTAGCCGCTCCAACCAGACGTACAGTTGTCACAGCAACTGGAACTGGTCCAACAAATCATTGTCTTCAACGTGTCACTGGTTTCATCTTCACTTCCTTTTACTTACAGTTATTCATTGTGAAGCCATTGCATGCTTGCTTTATCTTTTGTCTTCACAACGTGAATGTATGATCTGTTTGGCTTCATAACTTCTTCCTACCTGATCCTTATTACACTGAAGCTGTTGTCTCTGTGCTTTCACTATACTGAATACTTGACCATGGCTTGCCTTGTGTAATCTAACTTCCGCTGCATAGCAATAGGCATAATCTTCACTGTTTGTCTTCATAACTCCCAAGCTTTGAAGACTTTCATAAAAATCGCCTATTCACCCCCCCTCTAGTCGATATAACGCTGAAGTCCATCTTCAACACTGAAGACAATGACTGCATCACCGACACCGACGCAAACGACAAGAACGACTCCACTCCTACCTACTGCTTCATGGCACGCGGTGCCAAGGTAAACACACGCACTACTCGCTATGAAACATCTAGTGACGATGACTCTGAATGTGATTCAAAACCTAGCTACAAAACACTTGCTAAAATTGCAACTGAACAACAGAAAGCTATGGAACATATTCAAAAACTGTTAGACAGAAGCGATGATCTGTTGGGTGCTGAAATGACTCGATCTGAATCCTTAATTGAAGACATAAAAAACCTTCACGTTAAGTATCAGGAACTTGAAGATCGTCATGATACTCTCTCAACAACTCATGAAAAGCTTTCCTATGATTATCTTCAAAGGAAGCAAGAACTTGAGAAATTGAGGGTGGCTCATGAAGATCTTCAAAAGGAAAACGAGTCACTTCACGCCGAATAGATCAGCCCCGCTCAGGAAGGATTTGAACCACCATGTCTTAAATGCATTGAGCGTGATAATGCTACTTCTGTTGCTGAATGTTCCACTGCTACTACTGTTCCAATATCTTCGACTGTTGATGTGGTAACTAACCCCTCTGCTGAGGATACCACTGTTATTGCTGATGAGAATGCTAGGTTGAAGACATTGCTTGAAACAGGGATGTACAAAAGTCTGAAAGGGCATCAGACATTATGTGATGTCCTTAAGAAGCAGATTCTGAACCGAAACCCTAGGAAAGAGGGTGTTGGATTTGTGAGGAAAATCAATGCAGATGGCTCTTACTGGAAACCTGAGCAGTACCCCAAAACTACATGGGTTGCTGCAAAGGAACTTTCAGCAGATCCATCCAATTTATCTGGCTTCACTTGTGCTAACCCTATTATCATTGATGAATCCTTTGATGCAAACTATAAACTGTTTAAGAATCAGAATGGTGAAGTGTTTGCCAGGTACATTGGTACTAACTGCAGGAATGGACCGCCTATGAAAAAGATCTGGGTTCCGAAAAAGTGTTTGGAAAATCTTCCTGTGAATGTCTTCATGACACCTCACTTGAAGAAGACAAACCTCAGACCAAAGGCTTCATACGGTCCAAAGGCTTCATATGAACAGAGGACTCACCTGAGTCGCACTAACGCTAATGTTTTGCAGGGAAACCATACTCAGGCATACGAATATGAGAGCGGTTCTTCAAACCGTCATGTTCATATGACCAAAAATTATTCTGCTTATTCTTATGAGTATTATTGTCCACCTGCTAGACTGTTTGCTAAGGCCTCAAAGCCAAAATTCTCAGATGCTGCACTTAGACTTATTGCTTCTAAGCCACCCTTGAAGATGTGGGTGGTTAAGAAAGCTTAACTCTCTTTTGCAGGGAAAGGTCTCCAGCAGAAAAACAAAATCTTCTGATGCTATTGCTGGGGACCTTAAAAATCTTGTAGGGCGCAAGATAAAATGCCCTAATGGCATCATTATGTACTTCGTTCCTAAATCGCTTGCTACTCTCCCTATTAGTCCTAATCTGGATTTAAGTTTTCATAATCCACTGGTTCGTCAAATGTTTATGCTTCACAATACCCTTCGTGAAGCCTATCCCCCTAACTGCACTGTAGGGTACGACACCAGTGACTTCAAAGTCTTCAGAATGGATTATTGACAGTGGGTGTACAAATCACATGACTGGCAAAAGAAGCCTTCTCATGGACTCAACTTTACATCCATCCGACAAGAGCCACATTACATTTGCTGACACTGGTAAAAGTAAGGTATTGGGTCTAGGTAGAGTTGCAATCTCAAGGGATCAACACATGGATAAAGTCATGCTTGTTGAATCCCTTGGCTTCAACTTAATGTTTGTCTCAATGCTTTGCGATTTGAATATGATTGTAATGTTTGGCAAATATCGCTGCCTGGTGCTTATGGAATCTGACAAATCTCTAGTGTTTGAAGGGTATCGGAAAGATGATTTGTACGTGGTAGATTTCTCAGCAGGACCACAACTTGTAGTATGTCTTCTTGCAAAAGCTTCAGAATGCTGGCTTTGGCATCGAAGGCTTGGGCATGCTGGCATGAGGAACCTCTACACCCTTGCAAAGAAGAAGCATGTCATAGGCATCGAAGGCGTCAAGTTCAAGAAAGATCATTTATGCGGTGCCTGTGAAGCAGGGAAGATGACAAGGGCAAAACATCCTTCGAAGACAATCATGACTACTACACAACCCTTCGAACTGCTTCACATGAACTCACTACTCGACTTTTACTACTTCTGCATGCCTCTATGGCTTCGTAATTGTTGATGATTAATCTGGATACCTTGGGGATCACACATGAATTCTCAGCTCCATACACGCCACAGCAGAATGGCGTCGTCGAACGCAAGAACAGAACACTCATTGAGATGGCCAGAACAATGCTAGATGAATACAAGACTCCAAGAAAATTCTGGACTGAAGCCATTGACACTGCATGCCATACAATCAATCGTGTTTATCTTCACAAGCTTCTGAACAAGACATCTTATGAACTCCTAACTGGCAAGAAGCCAAATGTCAGTTACTTCAGAGTATTTGGCGCAAAATGCTGGATCAAGGACCCACACCACACCTCAAAGTTTGCACCAAAAGCACATGAAGGCTTCATGCTTGGATATGGAAAGGATTCGCACTCCTACAGAGTCTTCAATCTCTTCCACTACAAAGTGGTTGAAACAGTGGATGTGCGATTTGATGAAACCAATGGATCACAAAGAGAGCAATTGCCAAATGTGCTAGATGAAGTTCCAGCTAATGAATCAATCAAGCTTATGGGAACTGGAGAGATTGTACCTTCTGAAGCTCATCCTGAAGAAGAACTTATCATCTCAGCACCTGATCCACATGAAGACAATGCTCAGCCTGAAGATATACCTTCAAATGACCACATAGATCAGCAAGAGCAAAGTCTTCGCCCCACACACCCTCGTGTTGCAAATGAAGTACAAATTGACAAAATACTTGATAGCATCAATGCACCTGGTCCACTCACTCGTTCAAGGGCAACTCAGCTAACAAACTTCTGTGGGCATTTCGCATTCGTCTCAATATCAGAACCCAAGAAAGTTGAAGAAGCCTTCATGGAACCTGAATGGATTCAAGCTATGTAAGAAGAGCTTCAACAGTTTGAGCTGAATAATGTATGGGAACTGGTTAAGCGTCCTGATCCACGGAAGGACAACATAATAGGCACCAAATGGATATACCGCAACAAGCAAGATGAGCATGGTCAAGTTGTCAGAAACAAAGCTCGTCTCGTTGCTCAAGGATATACTCAAGTGGAGGGCATTGACTTCGATGAAACATTTGCTCCTGTGGCTAGGCTTGAAGCCATACGCATACTGCTGGCCTATGCAAATCATCATAACATACTTCTCTATCAGATGGATGTGAAAAGTGCCTTTCTCAATGGCAAGATTGAAGAAGAAGTGTATGTTGCACAACCACCTGGCTTTGAAAATCCAAAACATCCTGATATGGTATACAAGCTCAACAAGGCACTGTATGGCCTCAAACAAGCCCCTAGGGCCTGGTATGATACACTCAAGTACTTTCTGAAAAGCAAAGGCTTCATACCTGGTTCCCTGGATCCCACTCTTTTCACGAAGACATATGATGGTGAACTGTTTGTGTGCCAAATATATGTGGATGACATTATCTTCGGCTGCACCAATCAGAAGTATAGTGAAGAGTTTGGATATATGATGCAAGAGCAATATCAGATGTCCATGATGGGGGAGCTGAAGTTCTTCCTCGGTCTTCAAATACGGCAACAACACAACGGCATCTTCATATCTCAAGAGAAATATCTTAAAGAGTGCCTGAAGAAGTTCGGTATGCAAGACTGCAAAGGCTTCACAACACCAATGCCAGCCAAGCATCATCTGGGTCCCGACGACAATGGTAAAGAGTTCGATCAAAAGGTATACCGCTCCATGATTGGGTCTTTGCTTTATTTATGTGCATCTAGGCCAGATATCATGCTTAGTGTTTGCATGTGTGCTCGATTTCAAGCGACACCAAAGGAGTCGCATCACTTAGCTGTGAAGCGAATTCTTCGATATTTGGCTCACACCCCAACTCTAGGATTATGGTATCCAAAGGGCTCAGAGTTTGATTTGGTTGGATTTTCGGATGCTGATTATGCTGGTGACAAAGTTGATCGCAAGTCTACATCAGGCACATGTCACTTTCTGGGACGATCACTTGTATGTTGGTCTTCAAAGAAGCAGAACTGTGTATCACTCTCCACTGCTGAATCTGAATACATTGCTGCTGGATCTTGCTGCGCTCAGCTTCTATGGATGAAGCAAACACTCAAGGATTATGGCATTCATCTGAAGCAAGTGCCACTTTACTGCGACAACGAAAGCGCCATCAAGATTGCCAACAACCCAGTTCAGCACTCGAAGACAAAGCACATTGAAATTCGTCATCACTTTTTCAGAGATCATGTTGTGAAGGAAGACATTGATATCATACACGTCAACACTGAAGAGCAATTGGAAGATATCTTCACCAAGCCCTTGGATGAGAAGAGATTTTGCAAGTTACGGTGTGAGCTAAATATCTTGGAATCCTCAAATGTCCTGTGATCAGGCACACATCCTAACACTTAAGCATATTGATGACTTAGATGTGCAACACACGAAGTAGCGTATATCTTCAAACAATGAAGACATACATTCCAAGTGTGAATACATTAATGTGGAATTTGACTTCGGAGCGCCACGATAATTGTGCGCCGTGTCTGGGTCTAATACTTCCTATACGGTGGGTAACGCCACCACCAAACGTTCCATTTTGAAGTATTTCTCTCATGGCGTTACCTCTCAATGTCTTCACATTTGGTTTGGCTTCATTCTCAATATGTCTTCATGATTATCTTCACTGCGTTGGTTATATGGATATATATGTACTGATGTTCTGTCCTCTACAGCATTCACTTATAGTTATGTCTTCTTGGTTGAATCTTTTGAACTAAGTGAATGTGATCGGACCCTAACCTCTCTATGCTTTCTATCTCAAACTCTATCTTTCCAAGTCATATGCATTCTGTTGAAACTGTCAAATGTCTTCACTGTGTCCTTGTCAGTTGAAGACATAGTCACAACCATAAAAGTCCGTTTTTAATGCTCATTCCTCCACATAAGATCCGGAGAAGCAGGAACGACCGCCCGACAATTTAGGCGTGCGTGGGACGTGGAACAAATCCCAATCTTCCTCTAACCGGCCACGCGTGCCTCAAATGCGAACCGCCAGGGGTACCTGCGTAATAGCGCAGTGCCGCCTCTATCCCTATAAATACACGATTCACTGCGGTCATTATCTCCTTCTTCCACCCTCGCACGAACCCTAGCGCCACCGCTAGCACTCGACGATGCCGGCGACGAAGCGCTTCACTGCCGCAACCTCTCCGACGCCGTTTTCACGCCGACAGCGGACATCGCTCTCTCCGCCGTCGCCGTAGGTGTCTTCCGTCGCCAAGTTAGGGCACGGAGGATCGAACTGCTCGACCTCAACTCTCACTTCGTCTAGCAGTTCCAAGTGTGGTAAATAAAACCTCTTTTTACAGCCTCTTTTGATCCCATAGTTCAGTCACTTTCTGCCATAAGGAGTTTCTCTTCACATCAGTTAGTTATCTCGCTACATCTCATAACATGCCTAGTATATTCACTTGTGCTTCATAAGGTAGTTAGATTCCTCAGCAAAATGTCTTCGCACAATGAGGTCTATGTCTTCTAAACCGATTTATCTTCAAAATCTTCTGAGAATGCATATGACCTCTTCCCCTTCCCTCGCACCTTAATGCTGTCACAGGTACATGTCCGTGGGAGAATCCTTTGGTTCTCATAGTCTGCATTCATTTGCAGAGTACTTGCAGCATCACATCAACTCTCCTGAAGCCAGTTCTTGCAAAAGGAAGCCTTTGAAGCCTTTAAACATCTTGAAGCCTTCCAAGTTATTCATGGCTTCAGAAACAGCAGCAAGGAAGGGAGGCAGACAGCGACATGGTGAAACGTCCAAAGATCTGCCTGATGAATTGGCAGAGATGTACAAAACTGACCCTGAAGAAAGCTATGGTCAGCGCAAGACATGAATCCAATGGATTCGAAGATATTGGGCAGAGCAATGGTTCCACTACCGCTTCGTCACTCAGGAATATGCGGAGAAGTGCACCATCAAGAGACCGTGGGGAGACGTACTATACAAAAATCTCGTACCCAGGTCCAGAGTCGAAGCCATTGCTCAAGGCTTCTATCCATGCATGGTGAGAGGACCACAGCCAGCTGAAGCACATCCGTCATCACTTCTCTGGTGCCGCGATGATAATCTCTTCAAGCGCAAATTTCAGTTTGCACAACAATCAGCGAAGATAAATAAGAAGAAATTTGGGCTTGACTTCAACCCTGGTCCCTCCTCACCAAGGGCAGATGGCACACGCGACGCCGATCCCAATATCATCGGGCCGTATGCCAATCTTGCAGGCCTCATCACTCGCATCCTAGTCCAAGGGACTGCTGTGAATGACCCTCCAGCAGATACTGAGTCAGATGACGCCCCTGCTGCGCCGAAGCCGAAGCAGAAGAAGCCAAAAGCTTCAAAGCCAGCCGCTTCTCCCAAGATCGCAAGAGTGAAGCCTTTAGCAACTGCACCTCCTGAAGCCAGTGTGCAGTCAGAAGGCTTATCACGAGTGTCCAAGCCCCAAGAAGCCAAGAAGCCTCAGCCACACACAGGCAAAGAGCTCACAGCTGCTGACATTCTGCACTGCGAAGCCATTGATCTCTCAAGCGATGAAGATCTTGGAGATGATGCTCTTGAGCAGCTCATCAAGAGCAAGGAGGAGGCTGAAATCTTCAACAATCTGCCTCGGTTTGATGTCGCCATCATCCACAACTTCATTGATGAATGGTTTGCCTCACCGGACATCAGCTTCAACGATCTGCAGCTGCCCATAGGCCTCAGCATTGCCTTTCAAGGTGCAATTGCTTCAGAACTTGCAATAGCCCAGCGAATTGTAGAACTGAAGCAGAAAATTGATTTTGAAAAGGCTCAGTTCCAGAAGCACGTGGCCAAGCTCAGCGTGCAAGAAGTGAAAAACTTCAAGATCATGTTGCACGATCTGAAAGAGAACTTTCTGAAGACGCGGGCCGAAGCTCAAGGCTCGCGAGAACGCATGAAGACTTTGGCTGATCGCTGCGTGCAGGCCTACAATGAGGCAGAAAAGCGCAAGGCACTTGGGCGTCCCGGCATTGACCCCAGGATGGCCGCAAAGAAGAAAAAGAAGGCTGCTGTGCCTGAACCTGAAGCGCCAAGGTCAGAAACTGCTCCGATTGTCTTCCCCACTGCAACGACTGGCTCGAAGCCAAAGAGTCGATCAACCGCCTCACAGCTCAAGAAGACACGGACTGCAGAGGCTGAAGCTAAGAAGAGAAAACACTCTGAAGCCTCTCCTTCTGAACCCATCATCAAAAAGCGCAAGACCAAGAAATCTCGGGCTGCTCCGACAGAGCCCTTGACAGTTGAACCCCTCTCCGTCCGCTATCCTAACGCAGATCGTCAGTTGACTGTGCATGAACCCAACGCTGAAGACATTCCAGCAGACGAACCCAACGCTGCTGAAGACATTGGTCTCCAAGACAATGTGCAAGGTGATGCAGCCCTTCCTCAGCTTGAGACAAGCGAACTGATCAGTATTGGTCGTCCATTGACGCCAATCACACAAGATGCATCGTGGGCAGATCGCCCACAGGAGGAAGATGAGCCCCAACCCACTACAACTCCACCGGCGCCTACATTCCGTAGGCTTCGCAAAGGGCCAAGGGCTCAGGCTGCTGACGACATTCCGGCTGCATCAGCCGAAGAGCATGCAGAGATACCACAAGCTCCAACTCCCCCACACCAACAAGAAGCAGTTCTCCAGGAGAACGTGCCTGAGTCTGCAAATGTTGAGGCTACCACAAACAACGCCGAAGCAAATGTGGAGCCCAACCCAACAACAGCTTCAGAAGACAATGAAGCTACTGCTCCTGAACATTCTGTGCCTGAGTCTGCTGCCGGACCACAATTCAACTATCATATTGCGTACAGACCCCAGGTCCAGAAGCCGATCCCACGACTGCCAAGGTTCCCAGGTCCTGCATCAGCTCCTGGTTCCTTCAACATCAACGGCTTCAGGGCAGATAACACGTTTTTCGACCGCTCCAAGAACCCTTATTCAAGGGAGCGGATTGTATCAGATAGGTTCTGGAGCCATCAACAGCGCAGCTATTATTCATGCATCCTATACAACCAAGGCCGCATCTTTCCTCACAAGCGCCTTGAGGTTGAAGCTGTTGCTGGTCTGCCTGGTCTGGAAGAAGCACTGGATTGCTTCAAGCAAGTGGGTTTGCTGCCATTTATCACTGATGAAGAGCACTGGAACGAAGAGCTTCTGCTCCAGTTCTATACCACTTTGCATACCAAAGGCTATAACAGAGATCCAAAGACATGGATTCTGGAGTGGATGACAGGCAATATCCATCATGAAGCCAATGCTTTCTACCTAATTGAGCTTACCGGCCTTCCTACTCCTGGCGAATTCTTTGAAGAAGGGTGCCAACTCCATGCTGAAGCGATTGAGAGCATATTTCAGCGTCCTGAGCCAGATATGAGTCAGATGCTCTCAATAATGAAGCCACTGCCTCCTAATGCACCCTATCCAACTAGGTTCTTCGTTGAAGACTTAGAGTACCTGCCCAGAACAATATATCACATCATAAGGCGGACTCTATGGCCTGTAAAGGGACACTCTCGATATGCAACAATTGATGGTGCAATGAAGACTCTCATCTTCTGCATTCTTCATGGCAAATGCTTCAATGCACAGGATCTCTTCATCCGTCACTTTGCAGCGTCTGCCTCAGAACTGTTTGGATTAAAGTTCTATGCTCCTTGGGTTATGAGGCTGATCAAGCTTCACTCTACAATCTCCTATCAACCCTCAGCCCGCAACCATAGGATATTTTTGCCAGATGTGGACACATCTGTTGAAGCAATATATCCAGAGCCTGGCAAGCAACCGTTAAGTCTTCAAAATGTAGAACACCAGAGCTTCACTCAAAATATTGAAGGTGTTGAAGCTCTCTCCCGAGTGTATCCCATGGCTGGCACCACACGTGCCCCTGCATCAACTGAAGCCACTGACAGCACAGCTGCCAAGAGACCCAAGAAGCGCGCTCGAGCACTCAATGACCGAGAGCTTCTTGTGGCTCTTCACCAAAAGCAAGATAGGCATCACGACTGGCTCAAACGGCAGATGAGAAGCATCATGCAAGACGTCAATCGCATCAGAAATCTGGCAACCAAGAATGCGTTTGTCGCACACGAGACCTGTCGCCACACTTGGAAAGGCCTCACCATGATGAGCAATGAAGCTGAATTGCACGAGGATGGCTTCAGAGAGAGATTCCAATTTGACTCCACGCCTCCAAGAAGAGCTGTGATGCGAAGCACACCATCACTTGAAGAGTCAGAATTCTCTTCTTCTGCTGCCACCATGTCTGCCCGGATTATTGAAGAAGACGACGACGCGACATCATCTCCACCTACTTCAACACACGTCGAATCTGCACCAAGATCATCTGCACCGCCACCAAACAACTCCACCGACCCTGCTGCGCCTGGGAACGCGTAGAAAACTCTATGTCTTCAAACCTTTTTGGTCATCACTGACAAAAGGGGGAGAAGCATGATGTTTATAGTCTTCAAGCGGGTCACTTGGGCGGGTGCCTTTATATTTTGCTACATTTTGCTTCGTGCTTACAACTCCCGTTTTTGCTACATTTGCTTCTTTGAGTTGTAACACTTAGCCTTGATGGCCGTCTGCTACCTGTTTGTCACTCCGTTATGCGAAGATAAATTCCGCATGTGCGACGATAAATTCCGCACTCATCTCTTACTGCAGACGTCCATTTTCCATTATGCATGTCATTATCTTCATATATACTTTCACATGCATAGTGGATTGTCATCATAAGTTGAAGTGGATCTCCACAAGTACAACCTGCCATGTGCATTTGCATTCAAAAGGCAAATTACTTATATGCACATCTTCAGGGGGAGCCCTTGCAACTTATGAAGACAAATTCCTTTACTATTTCACAAATTATGTTCCCCGTTGAAAACTTCAACCAGTTTGTCATCAATCACCAAAAAGGGGGAGATTGTAAGTGCATCTAGTGCCACCCCTAGTTGGTTTTGGAGTATTGACGACAAACCTAGTTGAGGGACTAACGTGTTTGTGAGAATTGCAGGAAAACACAGGTAGAAGTCCCTCATTGATTCGGTTTTATTACCAGAGATGACCCCTAAAAAGTACGAAGACATTGAAGACAATGGTGGTTTATGAAGATATTCATATTGAAGACAATGACATGAGAAGACTCCCTATGAAGCTTATGGAACTCGAAGACTTAGATCCTTCGTAGTTTTATTTCATTTATGTTGTGTCATAGGAATCACCGTACTGTTAAGTGGGGTCCAAGAGAACCAGTCAGAATGACTGAAGTGATGCCTAATTCAAATCCTTATGTCTTCAAGCGAAGACTTTGAGAGAAAATCTTGTCCAGAGTCAGACAAGTCAGCTTTACTTGTAGCCCAAGTAAAGTTGTCGTGTGAGTTCAAAATTCGACCGTTGGTACACGTGTCAGTTCCTTAGTGACCCAGGGTCATTTCGGACAATCAGGTCGGGTTGCCAAGTGGCTATAAATAGTCCACCCCCACAACCATAAACGGTTGGCTGCTCAGATTTCAGTGCACGGCTTTTGTCGTTTGAGAGCAACCCACCTCGAAGCCTTTGAGAGAAAATTCCTAGTGAGGAGAAAAGCCCTAACCACCCAGAGCCAGAGTAAATTGGGCATCACTTAAGTCTTCTGTCTGTGTGATCTGAAGACTTATTACACTTGAGGACTGTGCATCCTCCAGACGGTTAGGCGTCGCGTTCAGCATCCAAGAGAAATTGTGGATTGCAGTGAACGAAGTCTGTGAAGGTTTGGGAGTCTACCTTGAAGACTTACCAGAGTGATTGGGCGAGGTCTGTGTGACCTTAGCTCAAGGAGAAAACGGTGAGGACTGGGTGTCTTGGACTAAGTGTCCTTGACTGGGTGTCCGGGACTGTGTGTCCTTTGGTTTAAATACCTAGCCGCTCCAACCAGACGTACAGTTGTCACAGCAACTGGAACTGGTCCAACAAATCATTGTCTTCAACGTGTCACTGGTTTCATCTTCACTTCCTTTTACTTACAGTTATTCATTGTGAAGCCATTACATGCCTGCTTTACCGTTTGTCTTCACAACATGAATGTATGATCTGTTTGGCTTCATAAATTCTTCCTACCTGATCCTTATTACACTGAAGCTGTTTGTCACTGTGCTTTCACTCTATTGAATACATGACCATGGCTGGCCCAGTGTAATCTAACTTCCGCTGCATAGTAATAGGCATAATCTTCACTGTTTGTCTTCATAACTCTCACGTTTTGAAGACTTTCATAAAAATCGCCTATTCACCCCCCCTCTAGTCGATATAACGCTGCCAAGTCCATCTTCAACACTGAAGACAATGACTGCATCACCGACATCGACGCAAATGGCAAGAACGACTCCACTCCTACCTACTGCTTCATGGCACGCGATGCCAAGGTAAACACACGCACTACTCGCTATGAAACATCTAGTGACGATGACTCTGACATGTGATTCAAAACCTAGCTACAAAACACTTGCTAAAATTGCAACTGAACAACAGAAAGCTATGGAACATATTCAAAAACTGTTAGACAGAAGCGATGATCTGTTGGGTGCTGAAATGACTCGATCTGAATCCTTAATTGAAGACATAAAAAACCTTCACGTTAAGTATCAGGAACTTGAAGATCGTCATGATACTCTCTCAACAACTCATGAAAAGCTTTCCTATGATTATCTTCAAAGGAAGCAAGAACTTGAGAAATTGAGGGTGGCTCATGAAGATCTTCAAAAGGAACCTATGGATTTCCGCGATTTTGATGATTGCTCTCTAAACTTGCATCTTGCGGATTCTACTATTAAGAAACCTATGGTAAGGATTAATGATGTTCTTATTGTTGCAAATAGGAATTATGTGCCCGTAGATTTCATTGTTCTTCATATAGATTGCAATCCTTCTTGCCCTATTATTCTTGGTAGACCTTTCCTTAGAACAGTTGGTGCGATTATTGATATAAAGGAAGGGAATATTAGATTTCAATTTCCATTAAAAAAGGGCATGGAACACTTTCCAAGAAAGAAAATAAAATTGCCATATGAAACTATCATGAGAGCCACTTATGGATTGCCTACCAAAGATGGCAATACCTAGATCTATCCTCGCTTTTATGCCTAGCTAGGGGCGTTAAACGATAGCGCTTGTTGGGAGGCAACCCAATTTTATTTTTATTCCTTGATTTTTGCTCCTGTTTAGTAATAAATAAATTATTTAACCTCTGTTTTGGTTGTGTTTTTTGTGTTTAATTAGTGTTTGTGCCAAGTAGAACCGTTGGGAAGACTTGGGGAAAGTCTTGTTGAACTTGCTGTAAAAAACAGAAACTTTAGCGCTCACGAGAACTGCTGTCATTTTTATTTGGAGAGTGATATTTAGTTAATTATTTTTGAAGAAGATTAATAGATAAATTCCTCACGTCCAGAAATTTATTTTAGAATTTTTGGGGTTCCAGAAGTTTGCGTTAGTTACAGATTACTACAGACTATTCTGTTTTTGACAGATTCTGTTTTTCGTGTGTTGTTTGCTTATTTTGATGAATCTATGGTTAGTAAAATAGTTTATAATCCATAGAGAAGTTGTAATACAGTAGGTTTAACACCAATATAAATAAATAAATGAGTTCATTACAGTACCTTGAAGTGGTCTTTCGTTTTCTTTCTCTAACGGAGCTCACGAGATTTCTATTGAGTTTTGTGTTGTGAAGTTTTCAAGTTTTGGGTGAATTCTTTTGATGGATTATGGAATAAGGAGTGGCAAGAGGCTAATCTTGGGGATGCCCATGGAACCCCCAAGATAATCCAAGGACACCAAAAAGTCAAAGCTTGGGGATGCCCCGGAAGGCATCCCCTCTTTCGTCCAGTTTCATCGGTAATTTACTTGGAGCTATATTTTTATTCACCAACATGATATGTGTTTTGCTTGGAGCGTCTTGTATTATTTGTGTATTTGGTTATTAGTGTGCCACAATCATCCTTGTTTTACACACCTTTTGAGAGAGCCATTCATGAATTAGAATTTGATAGAATACTCTATGTGCTTCACTTATATCTTTTTGAGCTAAGTAGTTTTGCTCTATGTGATTCACTTATATCTTTTGAGCGCTATAATTTTGCTCTATGTGCTTCACTTAGATCTTTTAGAGCATGGTGGTGGATTTGTTTTAAAGAAACTATTGATCTCTCATGCTTCACTTAAATTATTTTGAGAGTCTCTTAATAGCATGGTAATTTGCTTAATAATAACATGCTTGGTATTCAAGATTTGTGAAACTTTCTTTTGAGTGTGTTGAATACTAAGAAAAGATTGAAGCATGATAATTGTTTTGAGATATGGAGGTGATAATATTAGTGTCATGCTAGTTGAGTAGTTGTGAATTTAAAGAATACTTGTGTTAAAGTTTGTGATTCCCGTAGCATGCACGTATAGTGAACCGTTATGTGATGAAGTCGGAGCATGATTTATTTATTGATTGTCTTCCTTATGAGTGGCGGCCGGGGACGAGCGATGGTATTTTCCTACCAATCTATCCCCCTAGGAGCATGCGCGTAATACTTTGCTTTGATAACTTCTAGATTTTTGCAATAAGTATATGAGTTCTTTATGACTATATAATGTTGAGTCCATGGATTATATGCACTTTTTCCTATCCTTCCACCATTGCTAGCCTCTCTAATACCGCGCACTTTTCGCCGGTATCATACACCCACCATATACCTTCCTCAAAACAGCCACCATACCTACCTATCATGGCATTTCCATAGCCATTCCGAGATATATTGCCATGCAACTTTCCACCGTTCCGTTTATTATGACACGCTCCATCATTGTCATATTGCTAGCATCATCATGTAGTTGACATCATATTGTGGCAAAGCCACCGTTCATAATTCTTTCATACATGTCACTCTTGATTCATTGCATATCCCGGTACACCGCCGGAGGCATTCATATAGAGTCATATTTTGTTCTGGAAGGAAATATGCCCTAGAGGCAATAATAAAGTTATTATTTATTTCCTTAAATCATGATAAGTGTTTATTATTCATGCTAGAATTGTATTAACCGGAAACATAATACATGTGTGAATACATAGACAAACAGAGTGTCACTAGTATGCCTCTACTAGACTAGCTCGTTAATCAAAGATGGTTATGTTTCCTAACCATGAACAAAGAGTTGTTATTTGATTAACGAGGTCACATCATTAGTTGAATGATCTGATTGACATGACCTATTATATTAGCTTAGCACCCGATCGTTTAGTATGTTGCTATTGCTTTATCCATGAATTATACATGTTCCTATGACTATGAGATTATGCAACTCCCGTTTGCCGGAGGAACACTTTGGGTGCTACCAAACGTCACAACGTAACTGGGTGATTATAAAGGAGCATTACAGGTGTCTCCAAAGGTAGATTGGGGTTGGCGTATTTCGAGATTAGGATTTGTCACTCCGATTGTCGGAGAGGGTATCTCTGGGCCCTCTCGGTTAAATGCACATCACATAAGCCTTGCAAGCATTGCAACTAATGAGTTAGTTTGGATGATGTATACGAACGAGTAAAGAGACTTGCCGGTAACGAGATTGAACTAGGTGATTGGATACCGACGATCGAATCTCGGGCAAGTAACATACCGATGACAAAGGAACAACGTATGTTGTTATGCGGTCTGACCGATAAAGATCTTCGTAGAATATGTAGGAGCCAATATGGGCATCCAGGTCCCGCTATTGGTTATTTGACCGGAGACGTGTCTCGGTCATGTCTACATTGTTCTCGAACCCGTAGGGTCCGCATGCTTAAGGTTTCGATGACAGTTATATTATGAGTTTATGAGTTTTGATGTACCGAAGGAGTTCGGAGTCCCGGATGAGATCGGGGACATGACGAGGAGTCTCGAAATGGTCGAGACGTAAAGATCGATATATTGGACGACTATATTCGGACATCGGAAAGGTTCCGAGTGATTCGGGTATTTTTCGGAGTACCGGGTAGTTACGGGAGAGGTAATGGGCGTTGATGGGCTTTAGTGGGAAGAGGAAAAAGGCTGCTGCGCCCCCCCTCCCCTCTAGTCCGAATTGGACTAGGGAAAAGGGGGCCGGCCACCTTTCCTACTCCTCCACTTCCTTCTCCCTTCCTCCCCTCTTGATGGACTCCTACTAGGACTTGGAGTCCTAGTAGGACTCCCATCCTGGCCGCACCAATAACCTTGGCCGGCCTCCTCCTCCTCCATCCTTTATATACTGGGGCAGGGGGCACCCCATGGACACACAAGTTGATCCTCGTGATCGTTCCTTAGCCGTGTGTGGTGCCCCCTTTCACCATATTCCACCTCGGTCATATTGTAGCGGTGCTTAGGCGATGCCCTGCGACGGTAGAACATCAAGATCGTCACCACGCCGTCGTGCTGACGGAACTCCTCCCCAAAGCTTTGCTGGATCGGAGCCCGGGGATCGTCATCGAGCTGTACGTGTGCTAAGAACTCGGAGGTGCCGGAGTAACGGTGCTTGGATCGGTCGGATCGGGAAGACGTACGACTACTTCCTCTACGTTGTGTGATCGCTTCCGCAGTCGGTCTGCGTGGGTACGTAGACAACACTCTCCCCTCTCGTTGCTATGCATCACCATGATCTTGCATGTGCGTAGGAAATTTTTTGAAATTACTACGTTCCCCAACAGTGGCATCCGAGCCTAGGTTTTATGGTTTGATGTTATATGCACGAGTAGAACACAAGTGAGTTGTGGGCGATATAAGTCATACTGCCTACCAGCATGTCATACTTTGGTTCGGCGGTATTGTTGGATGAAGCGGCCCGGACCGACATTACGCGTACGCTTACGCGAGACCGGTTTCCCCGACGTGCTTTGCACAAAGGTGACTTGCGGGTGACTGTTTCTCCAACTTTAGTTGAACCAAGTGTGGCTACGCCCGGTCCTTGCGAAGGTTAAAACGGAGTCTATTTGACAAACTATCATTGTGGTTTTGATGCGTAGGTGAGATTGGTTCTTGCTTAAGCCCGTAGCAGCCACGTAAAACTTGCAACAACAAAGTAGAGGACGTCTAACTTGTTTTTGCAGGGCATGTTGTGATGTGATATGGTCAAAACGTGATGAGATGTAAGTTGTTGTCTGAGATGATCATGTTTTGTTAAAGTTATCGGCAACTGGCAAAAGCCTTATGGTTGTCTCTTTATTGCATAAGATGCAAGCGCCAAATAACTGCTTTACTTTATCGCTATGCGATAGCAATAGTTGCAAGAGCAATTTTTGGCGAGACGACCACGTGACGACACATTGATATAGATCAAGATGATGGAGATCATGGTGTCATGCCGGTGACGATATAGATCATGACAGTACTTTGGAGATGGAGATCAAAGAAGCAAGATGATGATGGCCATATCATGTCACATATTTTGATTGCATATGATGTTTATCTTTTATACATCTTATTTTTGCTTAGTTTGACGGTAGCATTTTAAGATGATCTCTCACTAATTATCAAGTAGTGTTCTCCCTGAGTATGCACCGTTGCGAAAGTTCTTCGTGCTGAGACACCACGTGATGATCGGGTGTGATAGGCTCTACGTTCAAATACAACGGGTGCAAAACAGTTGCACACGCGGAATACTCAGGTTATACTTGACGAGCCAAGCATATACAGATATGGCCTCGGAACACGGAGACCGAAAGGTCGAGCGTGAATCATATAGCAGATATGATCAACATAGCGATGTTCACCAATGAAACTACTCCATCTCACGTGATGATCGGACATGGTTTAGTTGATTTGGATCACGTAATCACTTAGAGGATTAGAGGGATGTCTATCTAAGTGGGAGTTCTTAAGTAATATGATTAATTGAACTTAAATTTATCATGAACTTAGTCCTGGTAGTATTTTGCAAATTATGTTGTTGATCAATAGCTCGCGTTGTTGCTTCCCTGTGTTTATTTTGATATGTTCCTAGAGAAAATTGTGTTGAAAGATGTTAGTAGCAATGATGCGGATTGGATCCGTGATCTGAGGTTTATCCTCATTGCTGCACAGAAGAATTATGTCCTTGATGCACCGCTAGGTGACAGACCTATTGCAGGAGCAGATGCAGACGTTATGAACGTTTGGCTAGCTCAATATGATGACTACTTGATAGTTTAGTGCACCATGCTTAATGGCTTAGAACGGGACTTCAAAGACGTTTTGAACGTCATGGAGCATATGAGATGTTCCAGGAGTTGAAGTTAATATTTCAAGCAAATACCCGAGTTGAGAGATATGAAGTCTCCAACAAGTTCTATAGCTAAAAGATGGAGGAGAATCGCTCAACTAGTGAGCATGTGCCCAGATTGTCTGAGTACTACAATCGTTTGAATCAAGTGGGAGTTAATCTTCCAGATAAGATAGTGATTGACAGAATTCTCTAGTCACCATCACCAAGTTAGTAGAACTTCGTGATGAACTATGATATGCAAGGGATAACTGAAACGATTCCCAAGCTCTTCGTAATGCGGAAATTGACGAAGGTAGAAATCGAGAAAAACATCAAGTGTTGATGGTAGACAAGACCACTAGTTTCAAGAAAAGGGCAGAGGGAAGAAGGGGAACTTCAAGAAAAACAGCAAGCAAGTTGCTGCTCAAGTGAAGAAGCCCAAGTCTGGTCCTAAGCCTGAGACTAAGTGCTTCTACTGCAAAAGGACTGGTCACTGGAAGCGGAACTACCCCAAGTGATTGGCGGATAAGAAGGATGGCAAAGTGAACATAAGTATATTTGATATACATGTTATTGATGTGTACTTTACTAGTGTTTATAGCAACCCCTCAGTATTTGATACTAGTTCAGTTGCTAAGAGTAGTAACTCGAAACGGGAGTTGCAGAATAAACAGAGACTAGTTAAGGGTGAAGTGACGATGTGTGTTGGAAGTGGTTCCAAGATTGATATGATCATCATCGCACACTCCCTATAATTTCGGGATTAGTGTTGAACCTAAATAAGTGTTATTTGGTGTTTGCGTTGAGCATGAATATGATTTGATCATGTTTATTGTAATACGGTTATTCATTTAAGTAAGAGAATAAATTGTTGTTCTGTTTACATGAATAAAACCTTATATGGTTACACACCCAATGAAAATAGTTCGTTGGATCTCGATCGTGGTGATACACATAATCATAATTTTGAAACCAAAAGATGCAAAGTTAATAATGATAGTGCAACTTATTTGTAGCATTGCCGTTTAGGTCATATTGGTGTAAAGCGCATGAAGAAACTCCATGCTGATGGGATTTTGGAATCACTTGATTATGAATCAGTTGATGCTTGCGAACCATACCTCATGGGCAAGATGACTAAGACTCTGTTCTTCGGAACAATGGAGTGAGCAACAGATTTGTTGGAAATCATACATACTGATGTATGTGGTCCGATGAATATTGAGGCTCGCGACAGGTATCATTATTTTCTGATCTTCATAGATGATTTGAGCAGATATGGGTATATCTACTTGATGAAACATAAGTCTGAAACATTTGAAAAGTTCAAAGAATTTCAGAGTGAAGTGAAAAATCATCGTAACAAGAAAATAAAGTTTCTACGATCTGATCGTAGAGAAGAGTATTTGAGTTACGAGTTTGGCCTTCAGTTAAAAACAATGTGAAATAGTTTCACTACTCATGCCACCTGGAACACCACAATGTAATGGTGTGTCCGAACGTCATAACCGTACTTTTTTAGATATGGTGCGATCTATGATGTCTCTTACCGATCTACCACTATCATTTTGGGTTTATGCATTAGAGACAGCTGCATTCACGTTAAATAGGGCACCATCTAAATCCGTTGAGGCGACACCGTATGAACTATGGTTTGGCAAGAAACCTAAGCTGTCGTTTCTTAAAGTTTGGGGTTGCGATGCTTATATGAAAAGGTTTCATCCTGATAAGCTCAAACTCAAATCGGGGAAGTGCGTCTTCATAGGATATCCAAAGGAAACTATTGGATACACCTTCTATCACAGATCCGAAGGCAAGACTTTTGTTGCTAAATTCGGAAACTTTCTGGAGAAGGAGTTTCTCTCGAAAGAAGTGAGTGGGAGGAAAGTAGAACTTGACGAGGTAACTGTACCTGCTCCCTTATTGGAAAGTAGTACATCACAGAAAAATGTTTCTGTGACACCTACACCAGTTAGTGAGGAAGCTAATGATGATGATCATGAAACTTCAGAACAAGATACTACTGAATCTCGTAGATCAACCAGAGTAAGATCCGCGCCAGAGTGGTACGGTAATCCTGTTCTGGAAGTCATGCTACTAGATCATGATGAACCTACGAACTATGAAGAAGCGATGGTGAGCCCAGATTCCGCAAAGTGGCTTGAAGCCATGAAATCTGAGATGGGATCCATGTATGAGAACAAAGTATGGATTTTGGTTGACTTGCCCGATGATCAGCAAGCAATTGAGAATAAATGGATCTTCAAGAGGAAGACGAACGCTGATAGTAGTGTTACTATCTACAAAGCTAGAATTGTCGCAAAAGGTTTTCGACAAGTTCAAGGTGTTGACTACGATGAGAGTTTCTCACTCGTATATATGCTTAAGTCTGTCTGAATCATGTTAGCAAATTGCCGCATTTTATGAAATCTGGCAAATGGATAAACAAAACTGCATTCCTGAATGGATTTCTGGAAGAAGAGTTGTATATGATGCAACCAGAAGGTTTTGTCGATCCAAAGGGAGCTAACAAAGTGTGCAAGCTCCAGCGATCCATTTATGGAATGGTGCAAGCCTCTCGGAGTTGGAATAAACGCTTTGATGAGTTGATCAAAGCATATAGTTTTATACAGACTTGCGGTGAAGCCTGTATTTACAAGAAAGTGAGTGGGAGCACTACAGCATTTCTGATAAGTATATGTGAATGACATATTGTTGATCGGAAATATTGTAGAATTATTCTATAAAGCATAAAAGGAGTGTTTGAAAGGAGTTTTTCGAAGAAAGACTTCGGTGAAGTTGCTTACATATTGAGCTTCAAGATCTATAGAGATAGATCAAGACGCTTGATAAGTTTTTTCAATGAGTACATACCTTGACAAGATTTTGAAGTAGTTCAAAATGGAACAGTCAAAGAAAGAGTTCTTGCCTGTGTTACAAGGTGTGAAGTTGAGTAAGACTCAAAGCCCGACCACGGCAGAAAATAGAAAGAGAATGAAAGCCATTCCCTATGCCTCAGTTATAGGTTTTATAAAGTATGCCATGCTGTATACCAGATCTATTGTATGCCCTACCACTGAGTTTGGCAAGGGAGTACAATAGTGATCTAGGAGTGGATCACTGGACAGCGGTCAAAATTGTCCTTAGTGGAATAAGGATATGTTTCTCGATTATGGAAGTGAAAAAAGGTTCGTCGTAAAGGGTTACGCCGATGCAAGTTTGACACTAATCTAGATGACTCTAAGTCTCGGTCTAGATACATATTGAAAGTGGGAGCAATTAGCTAGAGTAGCTCCATGCAGAGCATTGTTGACATAGAAATTTGCAAAATACATACGGATCTGAATGTGGCAGACCCGTTGACTAAGAATCTCTCACAAGCAAAACATGATCACACCTTAGTACTCCTTGGGTGTTAATCACATAGCGATGTGAACTAGATTACTGAATCTAGTAAACCCTTTAGGTGTTGGTCACATAGCGATGTGAACTATGGGTGTTAATCACATGATGATGTGAACTATCGATGTTAATCACATGGTGATGTGATCTAGATTATTGACTCTAGTGCAAGTGGGAGACTGAAACTGAAGGAAATATGCCCTAGAGGCAATAATAAAGTTATTATTTATTTCCTTATTTCATAATAAATGTTTATTATTCATGCTAGAATTGTATTAACCAGAAACATAATACATGTGTGAATACATAGACAAACAGAGTGTCACTAGTATGCCTCTACTTGACTAGCTCGTTAATCAAAGATGGTTATGTTTCCTAACCATGGACAAAGAGTTGTTATTTGATTAACGGGATCACATCATTAGTGAATGATCTGATTGACATGACCCATTCCATTAGCTTAGCACACGATCGTTTAGTATGTTGCTATTGCTTTCTTCATGACTTATACATGTTCCTATGACTATGAGATTATGCAACTCCGTTTGCCGGAGGAACTTTGGTGCTACCAAACGTCACAACGTAACTGGGTGATTATAAAGGAGCATTACAGGTGTCTCCAAAGGTACATGTTGGGTTGGCGTATTTCGAGATTAGGATTAGGATTTGTCACTCCGATTGTCGGAGAGGTATCTCTGGGCCCTCTCGGTAATGCACATCACATAAGCCTTGCAAGCATTGCAACTAAGATGTTAGTTGTGAGATGATGTATTACGGAACGAGTAAAGAGACTTGCCGGTAACGAGATTGAACTAGGTATTGGATACCGACGATCGAATCTCGGGCAAGTAACATACCGATGACAAAGGGAACAACGTATGTTGTTATGCGGTCTGACCGATAAAGATCTTCGTAGAATATGTAGGAGCCAATATGGGCATCCAGGTCCCGCTATTGGTTATTGACCGGAGACATGTCTCGGTCATGTCTACATTGTTCTCGAACCGTAGGGTCCGCATGCTTAAGGTTTCGATGACAGTTATATTATGAGTTTATGAGTTTTGATGTACCGAAGGAGTTCGGAGTCCCGGATGAGATCGGGGACATGACGAGGAGTCTCGAAATGGTCGATACGTAAAGATCGATATATTGGACGACTATATTCGGACATCGGAAAGGTTCCGAGTGATTCGGGTATTTTTCGGAGTACCGGGTAGTTACGGGAGAAGTAATGGGCCTTGATGGGCTTTAGTGGGAAGAGGAAAAAGGCTGTTGCGCCCTCCCTCCCCTCTAGTCCGAATTGGACTAGGGAAAAGGGGGGCGGCCACCTTTCCTACTCCTCCACTTCCTTCTCCCTTCCTCCCCTCTTGATGGACTCCTACTAGGACTTGGAATCCTAGTAGGACTCCCATCCTGGCCGCACCAATAACCTTGGCCGGCCTCCTCCTCCTCCATCCTTTATATACTGGGGCAGGGGGCACCCCATGGACACACAAGTTGATCCATGTGATCGTTCCTTAGCCGTGTGCGGTGCCCCCTGCCACCATATTCCACCTCGGTCATATTGTAGCGGTGCTTAGGCGAAGCCCTGCGACAGTAGAACATCAAGATCGTCACCACGCCGTCGTGCTGGCGGAACTCCTCCCCAAAGCTTTGCTGGATCGGATCCCGGGGATCGTCATCGAGCTGTACGTGTGCTAAGAACTCGGAGGTGCCGGAGTAACGGTGCTTGGATCGGTCGGATCGGGAAGACGTACGACTACTTCCTCTACGTTGTGTGATCGCTTCCGCAGTCGGTCTGCGTGGGTACGTAGACAACACTCTCCCCTCTCGTTGCTATGCATCACCATGATCTTGCATGTGCGTAGGAATTTTTTTGAAATTACTACGTTCCCCAACATGTTCTAAGTATCGAGTTGTAATTGTTGAGTTGTAAGAAATATAAAAGTGTGATGATCATTATTTTTAGAGCATTGTCCCAAGTGAGGAAAGAATGATGGAGACTATGATTCCCCCACAAGTCAGGATGAGACTCCGGACAAAAAAAATAAAAAATAAATAAAAGAAAAGAGGCCATAAAAAGAAAAAAAGAAAAGGCCCAAATAAAAAAATGAGAGAAAAAGAGAGAAGGGACAATGTTACTATCCTTTTACCACACTTGTGCTTCAAAGTAGCACCATGATCTTCATGATAGAGAGTCTCTCGTTATGTCACTTTCATATACTAGTGGGAATTTTTCATTATAAAACTTGGCTTGTATATTCCAATGATGGGCTTCCTCAAAATGCCCTAGGTCTTTGTGAGCAAGCGAGTTGGATGCACACCCACTTAGTTTCTTTTGATGAGCTTTCATATACTTATAGCTCTAGTGCATCCGTTGCATGGCAATCCCTACTCAGTCACATTGATATCGATTGATGGGCATCTCCATAGCCCGTTGATACGCCTAGTTGATGTGAGACTATCTTCCCCTCTTTTTGTCTTCTCAACAACCACCATTCTATCCCATATATAGTGCTATATCCATGGCTCACGCTCATGTATTGCGTGAAGATTGAAAAAGTTAGAGTATGAAACAATTGCTTGGCTTGTCATCGGGGTTGTGCATGATTTAAATACTTTGTGTGGTGAAGATAGAGCATAGCCAGACTATATGATTTTGTAGGGATAACTTTCTTTGGCCATGTTATTTTGAGAAGACATAATTGCTTTGTTAGTATGCTTGAAGTATTATTATTTTTATGTCAATATGAACTTTTGTCTTGAATCTTTCGAATCTGAATATTCATATCACAATTAAAAATATTTGCATTGAAATTATGCCAAGTAGCACTCCGCATCAAAAATTCTCTTTTATCATTTACCTACTTGAGGACGAGCAGGAATTAAGCTTGGGGATGCCTGATACGTCTCCAACGTATCTATAATTTTTGATTGCTCCATGTTATATTATCTACTGTTTTGGACTATATTGGGCTTTATTTTCCACTTTTATATTATTTTTGGGACTAGCCTATTAACCGGAGGCCCAGCCCAGAATTGTTGTTTTTTGCCTATTTCAGTGTTTCGAAGAAACGGAATATCAAACGGAGTCCAAACGGAATAAACCTTTCTGGAACGTGATTTCCTTCCCGAATATGACCCAGGAGACTTGGACCCTACGCCAAGGAAGCTTCGAGGTGGGCACGAGGTAGGGGGCGGGCCCTATACCCCCAGGCACCCCCCACCCTTGTGGGCCCACCGAAGCTCCACCGACGTACTTCTTCCTCCTATATATACCTACGTACCCCCAAACGAACGGGGACGGAGCCAAAAACCTAATTCCACCGCCGCAACTTTCTGTATCCACGAGATCCCATCTTGGGGCCTGTTCCGGAGCTCCGCGGGAGAGGGCCGTCATCGCGGAGGGCTTCTACATCATCATAGCCTCTCCGATGAAGTGTGAGTAGTTTACCTCAGACCTTCGGGTCCATAGTTATTAGCTAGATGGCTTCTTCTCTCTTTTTGGATCTCAATACAAAGTTCTCCCCCTCTCTTGTGGAGATCTATTCGATGTAATCTTATTCTTTTTGCGATGTGTTTGTTGAGACCGATGAATTGTGGGTTTATGATCAAGTCTATCTATGAATAATATTTGAATCTTCTCTGAATTCTTTTATGTATGATTGGTTATCTTTGCAAGTCTCTTCGAATTATCCGTTTGGTTTGGCCAACTAGATTGGTAGTTCTTGCCATGGGAGAAGTGCTTAGCTTTGGGTTCGATCTTGCGGTGTCCTTTCCTAGTGACAGAAGGGGCAGCAAGGCACGTATTGCATCGTTGCCATCGAGGATAACAAGATGGGATTTATTTCATATTGCATGAATTTATCTCTCTACATCATGTCATCTTGCTTCAGGCGTTACTCCGTTTTTAACTTAATACTCTAGATGCATGCAGGATAGCGGTCGATGAGTGGAGTAATAGTAGTAGATGCAGAATCGTTTCGGTCTACTTGTCACGGACGTGATGCCTATATACATGATCATGCCTAGATATTCTTATAACTATGCTCAATTCTGTCAATTGCTCAACAGTAATTTGTTCACCCACCGTAGAATACTTATGCTCTTGAGAGAAGCCACTAGTGAAACCTATGGCCCTCGGGTCTATTCTCATCATATCAATCTCCATCACTTTAATCTTGCTTTGCTTTTTACTTTGCCTTTTACTTTTCGCTTTGCATCTCTATACCAAAAATACCAAAAATATTATTGTAAGTGCATCTAGTGCCACCCCTAGTTGGTTTTGGAGTATTGACGACAAACCTAGTTGAGGGACTAATATGTTTGTGAGAATTGCAGGATAACACAGGTAGAAGTCCCTCATTGATTCGGTTTTACTACCAGAGATGACCCCTAAAAATGTATGAAGACATTGAAGCCAAAGGTGGTATATGAAGATATTCACATTGAAGACTATGACAAAAGAAGACACGTTATGAAGCCTATGGAGCTCGAAGACTTAGATCTTTCGTACTTCTTTTTCTTTTGTGTTGAGTCATAGGAACCACCGTACTGTTAAGTGGGGTCTAGGAGATAAAACACATAAGAAGCGACAATGGCACTGAATTCAAGAACACTGGCCTTGATACATATCTTGATACCTTGGGCATCACACATGAATTCTCAGCTCCGTACACGCCACAGCAGAATGGCGTCGTCGAACGCAAGAACAGAACACTCATTGAGATGGCCAGAACAATGCTAGATGAATACAAGACTCCAAGAAAATTCTGGACTGAAGCCATTGACACTGCATGCCATACAATCAATCGTGTTTATCTTCACAAGCTTCTGAACAAGACATCTTATGAACTCCTAACTGGCAAGAAGCCAAATGTCAGTTACTTCAGAGTATTTGGCGCAAGGTGCTGGATCAAGGACCCACACCACACCTCAAAGTTTGCACGAAAAGCACATGAGGGCTTTATGCTTGGATATGAAAAGGATTCGCACTCCTACAGAGTCTTCAATCTCTTTCATTACAAAGTGGTTGAAACAGTGGATGTGCGGTTCGATGAGACAAATGGTTCACAAAGAGAGCAACTGCCAAATGTGCTAGATGAGATTCCAGCTAGTGAATCAATCAAGCTAATGGGAACTGGAGAGATTATACCTTCTGAAGCTCATCCCGAAGAAGAACTTATCATCTCAGCACCTGATCAACATGAAGACAATGCTCAGCCTGAAGACATTCCTCCCAACAACAACACAGATCAGCAAGAGCAAAGTCTTCGTCCTGTACATCCTCGTGTTGCCAATGAAGTGCAGATTGACAGAATAATTGACAGCATCAATGCACCTGGTCCACTCACTCGTTCAAGGGCAACTCAGCTAGCAAATTTCTGTGGGCACTTCGCATTCGTCTCAATATCAGAACCCAAGAAAGTTGAAGAAGCCTTCATGGAACCTGAATGGATTCAAGCTATGTAAGAAGAGCTTCAACAGTTTGAGCTGAATAATGTATGGGAACTGGTTAAGCGTCCTGATCCACGGAAATACAACATAATAGGCACCAAATGGATATACCGCAACAAACAAGATGAGCATGGTCAAGTTGTCAGAAACAAAGCTCGTCTCGTTGCTCAAGGATATACTCAAGTGGAAGGCATTGACTTCGATGAAACATTTGCTCCCGTGGCTAGGCTTGAAGCCATACGCATTCTGCTGGCCTATGCAAATCATCATAACATACTTCTATATCAAATGGATGTGAAAAGTGCCTTTCTCAATGGCAAGATTGAAGAAGAAGTGTATGTTGCACAACCGCCTGGCTTTGAAAATCCAAAACATCCTGACATGGTATACAAGCTCAACAAGGCACTGTATGGCCTCAAACAAGCCCCTAGGGCCTGGTATGACACACTCAAATACTTCCTGAAGAGCAAAGGCTTCATACCTGGTTCCCTGGATCCCACTCTTTTCACGAAGACATATGATGGTGAACTGTTTGTGTGCCAAATATATGTGGATGACATTATCTTCGGCTGCACCAATCAGAAGTACAGTGAAGAGTTTGGATATATGATGCAAGAGCAATATCAGATGTCCATGATGGGGGAGCTGAAATTCTTCCTTGGTCTTCAAATACGACAACAACGCAATGGCATCTTCATATCTCAAGAGAAGTATCTCAAAGATTGCCTGAAGAAGTTCGGTATGCAAGACTGCAAAGGCTTCACAACACCAATGCCAGCCAAACATCATCTAGGTCCTGACGACAATGGTAAAGAGTTCGATCAAAAGGTATACCTCTCCATGATTGGTTCTTTGCTTTATTTATGTGCATCTAGGCCAGATATTATGCTTAGTGTTTGCATGTGTGCTCGATTTCAAGCGGCACCAAAGGAGTCGCATCACTTAGCTGTGAAGCGAATTCTTTGATATTTGGCTCACACCCCAACTCTAGGATTATGGTATCCAAAGGGCTCAGAGTTTGATTTGGTTGGATTTTCGGGTGCTGATTATGCTGGTGACAAAGTTGATCGCAAGTCTACATCAGGCACATGTCACTTTCTGGGACGATCACTTGTATGTTGGTCTTCAAAGAAGCAGAACTGTGTATCTCTCTCCACTGCTGAATCTGAATACATTGCTGCTGGATCTTGCTGTGCTCAGCTTCTATGGATGAAGCAAACACTCAAGGATTATGGCATTCATCTGAAGCAAGTACCACTTTACTGCGACAACGAAAGTGCCATCAAGATTGCCAACAACCCAGTTCAGCACTCGAAGACAAAGCACATTGAAATTCGTCATCACTTTCTCAGAGATCATGTTGTGAAGGAAGACATTGATATCATACACGTCAACACTGAAGAACAATTGGCAGATATCTTCACCAAGCCCTTGGATGAGAAGAGATTTTGCAAGTTATGGTGTGAGCTAAATATCCTGGAATCCTCAAATGTCCTGTGATCAGGCACACATCCTAACACTTATGCATATGATGACTTAGATGTGCAACGCACAAAGTAAAGTATATCTTCAATCAATGAAGACATACATTCTAAGTGTGAATACATTAATGTGGAATTTGACTTCAGAGCGCCACGATAATTATGCGCCATGTCTGGGTCTAATACTTCCTATACGGTGGGTAACGCCACCACCAAACGTTCTATTTTGAAGTGTTTCACTCATGGCGTTACCTTGCAATATCTTCACATTTGGTTTGGCTTCGAACTCAACATGTCTTCATGATTATCTTCACTACGTTGATTATATAGATGTATACATACTAGTGTTCTGTCCTCTACAGCATTCACTTATAGCTATGTCTTCTTGGTTGAATCTTTTGAACTAAGTGAATGTGATCGAACCCTAATCTCTCTATGCTTTCTATCTCAAATTCTATCTCTCCAAGTCATATGCATTCTATTGAAACTGTCGAATGTCTTCACTGCGTCCTTGTCAGCAGAAGATATAGAGACAAGCATAAAGTCCGTTTTCAATGCTCATTCCTCCACATAAAATCCGGAGAAGCAGGAACGACCGCCCGATAATCCAGGCGTGCGTGGGACGTGGAACAAACCCCAAACTTCCGCAAACAGGCCACGCGTTCCTCAGATGCGAATCGCCAAGGGCACCTGTGTAATAGCACAGTGCCGCCCCTGTGCCTATAAATTCACACTTACCGCGGTCATTATCTCCTTGTTCCACCCTCGCACGAACCCTAGCGCCACCGCTAGCTCTTGACGACGCCGGCGACGAAGCGCTTCGCTGCCGCAACCTCTCCGACGCCGTCCTCACGCCGACCGCGGACATCGTTCTCTCCGCCGTCACCGTAGGTGTCTTCCGTCGCCAAGTTAGGGCACGGAGGACTGAACTGCTCGGCATCATCTCCCACTTCCGTCTAGCAGTTCCAAGTGTGGTAAATAAAACTTCTTTTTACATCCCCTTTTGATCTCATGGTTCTGTCACTTTCTACCATAAGAAGTTTATCTTCACACAAGTTAGATCTCTCAATCTGCATCTCATAACATGCCTAGTATATTCACTTGTGCTTCATGAAGTAGTTAGATTCCTCACTTGTACTGATCTGTGGGTTCGTACAAATCTGGAACCAACTTCTTATCTATGAGTGAATGTCTTCGCACGATGAGGTCAATGTCTTCTAAGCTGATTAATCTTCAAAACCTTCTGAGAATGCATATGACCTCTTCCCCTTCCCTCGCACCTTAATGCTGTCATAGGTACATGTCCATGGGAGAATCCTTCGGTTCTCATAGTCTGCATTCATTTGCAGAATTCCTACAGCATCACATAAATTCTCCTGAAGCCAGTTCCTGTTGGTCCAGCAAAAGAAAGCCTTTGAAGCCTTTGAAAGTTTTGAAGCCTTTCAAGTTAAAGTTTATGGCTTCAGAAGCAGCAGCAAGGAAGGGGGGCAGACAGCGACGTGAAGGAACTTCCAAAGATCTGCCTGAAGACCTGGCAGAAATGTATAAAACAGATCCTGAAGAGAATTATGGGCAGCGCAAGACCCGAATCCAATGGATTCGACGCTATTGGGCTGAACAATGGTTCAAATACCGCTTCACAACCCAAGAGTATGCTGAGAAAAGTGCCATCAAAAGACCGTGGGGAGACATCTTATACAAAAACCTTGTACCCAGGTCCAGAGATGAAGCTATTGCCCAAAGCTTCTATCCATGCATGGTTCGTGGGCCACAGCCTGATGATGCACATCCGTCGTCACTACTCTGGTGTCGTGACGACAATCTATTCAAGCGCAACTTCCAATTTGCCCAACAATCAGCGAAGCAGAACAAGAAGAAGTTGGGGTTAGACTTCAACCCTGGTCCCTCAGCACCAAGGGCAGATGGCACACGCTACGCAGAACCCAATATCATCGGTCCGTATGCCAATCTTGAGGGCCTCATCACCCGCATCTTAGTCCAAGGGACTGCCGTGAATGACCCTCCAGCTGACTCTGAGTCTGATGAAGCTCCTGCTGTACCAAAGCCAAAGCAGTCGAAGAAGTCAAAAGCTTCAAAGCCAGCCCCTTCATCAAAAATCTCAAGGGCGAAGCCATTGGCAACTGCACCTCCTGAAGACAGTGTGCAGTCTGAAGACGTATCCCGCGTCTCCAAGCCCCAGAAGGCCAAGGTGCCTCAGCCACACACCGGCAAAGAGCTCATAGCTGCTGCCATTCTGCGCAGCGAAGCCATTGATCTGTCAAGTGATGAAGATCTTGGAGATGACGCTCTAGAGCAGCTCATCAAGAGCAAAGAAGAAGCTGAAATCTTCAACAATTTGCCTCTCTTTGATGTCGCCATCATCCACAACTTCATCGACGAATGGTTTGCCACACCAAACATCAGCTTCGAAGATCTGCAGCTGCCTGTTGGCCTCAGCGTCGCCTTCCAAGGCGCAATTGCTTCAGAACTTGCCATTGCCCAGCGCATTGTTGAACTGAAGCAGAAAATTGATCATGAAAAGGCTCAGTTCAAGAAGAATATGGCCAAGCTCAGCGTGCAAGAAGTGAAGAGCTTCAAGACCATGTTGCATGAGCTCAAGGAAAATTTTCTGAAGAAGCATGCAGAAGCTCAGGGCTCACGTGAGTGGATGAAGTCTCTGACTGAAAGATGTGTACAAGCCTACAATGAGGCTAAGAAGCGCAAGGCACTTGGGCGTCCTGGCATCGACCCAAGATGGCCGCGAAGAAGAAGAAGAAGCCTGCTATGGCTGAACCAGAGGCACCTAGGCAAGAAGTAGTTCCAATTGTCTTCCCAACTGCAACGACTGGCTCAAAGCCAAAGAGCCGGTCAACAGCTTCAGAGCTCAAGAAGACAAGAACTGCTGAGGCTGAAGCCAGAAAGAGGAAAAGCTCTGAAGCCTCTCCTACTGCCCCCAGCAAGAAGAAGCGAAAGATCAAGAAATCTCGGGCTGCTCCCACAGAGCCCTTGATAGTTGAACCTATCTCTATGGTTCACCCCAACGCAGAACGACAACTGACAGTTCATGAGCCTGCTTCCACAGAGGCTCCTGAAGCTGAAGACATACCAGCAGCCGACCCCATTGCTGCTGAAGACATTGGTCATCAGGACAATGTACAAGATGATGCATCCCTTCCTCAGTATGAACAAAGCGAGCTCATCAGCATTGGTCGTCCTCTGACGCCATTTGCACAAGATGCGTCATGGGCGGATCGCCCTCAAGAGGAAGAAGACAATAAGGCCCAGCCCACTCCAACCCCACAGGCGTCGTCTGCATTCCGCAGGCTTCGCAAAGGTCCAAGGCCTCAAGTCTATGCTGAAGACATTCCGGCTGCATCAGCCGCAGAAGACGCACCACAAGAGCCTACTCCTATGCTCCACCAAGAAGCAGTTCTCCAGGAGAACGTGCTTGTGACTGACCCTCCAGCTAGTCAAGCGGAGGCTGAAAATGTTGAGGCTGCCACAACCAACACTGAAGCCAATGTGGAGCCCTCCCCACCAAAAGCTTCAGCAGACAGCGAAGCTACTGATCCAGACACTTCTGTTCCTGAGTCTGCTGCAGGTCCTCAATTTGATTACCATGTTGAGCACAGGCCTCATGTCCAGAAGCCAGTCCCAAGGCTGCCAAGTTTCCCAGGTCCTACATCAGCACCTGGCTCCTTTGACATCAATAGCTTCAAGGCAGACAATACGTTCTTCAACAGCTCCAAGAACCCCTATTCAAGGGAAAGGATTTCATCAGATAGGTTCTGGAGCTATCCTCAGCGCAGCTACTATTCATGCATCCTATACAACCAAGGTCGCATCTTCCCGCACAAGCGCCTTGATGTTGAAGCCATTGCTGGTCTGCCCTGCTTAGAGGAAGCGCTGGATTGCTTCAAGCAAGTGGGTCTGCTGCAGTTTATAACTGATGAAGAGCACTGGAATGAAGAGCTTCTGTTGAAATTCTATGCCACCCTACACATCAAAGGATACAACAGAGATCCGAAGACTTGGGCTCTGGAGTGGATGACCGGCAATGTCCATCACGAAGCCAATGCATTCGATATCATTGAGCTCACCGGCCTGCCCACTCCTGGCGAACTCTTCGAGGAAGGCTGTCCACTACACACTGAAGCTCTTGAGAGCATATTCCAGAGGCCTGAACCAAATGTGAGTCAGATGCTCTCCATGATGAAGCCATTGCCCCACGATGCTCCTTATCCAACAGAGTTCTTCGTTGAAGACTTTGAGTACCTGCCCAGAACCATCTATCACATTATCCGGCGGACTCTCTGGCCTATTAAAGGGCACTCTCCAAATGCCAAGATCGAGGGTGCAATGAAGACTCTGATATTCTGTATCCTTCATGGCAAATGCTTCAACGCACAGGATTTCTTCATACGCCAACTCGCTGCATCAGGCTCAGATCTGTTTGGTTTAAAGTTCTATGCTCCTTGGGTAATGAGACTGATCAAGCTTCACTCTGCGATCTCATATCAGCCCTCAGCCCGCAACCATCGGATCTTCTTACCAGATGTGGATACCTCTGCTGAAGCTATATATCCTGAGCCTGCCAAGCAACCTTTGAGTCTTCAGAATGCAGAACACCAGAGCTTCACTCAAAACGATGAAGGTGTTGAAGCCATCTCCAGGGTGTATCCTTTGGCTGGCACTACACGTGCGCCACACCCTGCTTCAACTGAAGCCACTGATAGTGCAACTGCTTCCAGACCCAAGAAGCGCGCTCGTGTTCTCAATAACCGAGAGCTTCTTGTGGCCCTTCATCAAAAACAAGATAGGCATCACGACTGGCTAAAGCGTCAGATGAAAAGCCTCTTGGTGGATGTTAATCGTCTTTGAAATCTTGCCACCAAGAATGCTTTCATCACTCATGAAACCTGTCATCGTACATGGAAAGGGCTATCAATGATGTGTACTGAAGCTGAACTTGAAGAGGATGGCTTCACTGAGCGATTCAAGTTTGACACCACACCTCCTAGAAGGGTTGTGATGCGCAACACACCATCACTTGAAGACTCTGAGTTTTCTTCATCTGCTGCCACAGTCACTGCCAGAATCATTGATGAAGAAGACGATGCTACATCACCGCCACCTGCTTCAGCACCTCCAAGCTCTTCTGCACCGCCAAACACCTCCAACGACCCTGCTGCTCCTGGGAACGAGTAGACACTCTATGTCTTCAAACCTTTTTGGTCCTTGCTGACAAAAGGGGGAGAAGCATATGGGTTGATAGTCTTCAAGCGGGTCCATATGGGCGGGTGCCTTATGTTTTGCTATATTTTGCTTCGTGCTTACAACTCTCGTTTTGCTTCATTTGGTTCTTTGAGTTGTAACACTAAAACTCGATGGTCGTCTGCTACTTGTTTGCCACCCTGTTGGCGAAGATAAATTCCGCATGTGCGACGATAAATTCCGCACTTATCTCATTCTGCAGACGTCCATTTTCCATTATGCATGTCATTATCTTCATATACTTTCACATGCAAAGTGGATTGTCATCATAAGCTGAATTGGATCTCCACAAGTACAACCTGCCATGTGCATTTGCATTCCAAAAGCAAATTAACTTATATGCACATCTTCAGGGGGAGCCCTTGAAACTTATGAAGACAATTCCTTATCCTTTACAATTTCACAGACTATATTCCCCGTTGAAAACTTCAACTAGTTTGTCATCAATCACCAAAAAGGGGGAGATTGTAAGTGCATCTAGTGCCACCCCTAGTTGGTTTTGGAGTATTGACGACAAACCTAGTTGAGGGACTAATGTGTTTGTGAGAATTGCAGGATAACACAGGTAGAAATCCCTCATTGATTCGGTTTTACTACCAGAGATGACCCCTAAAAATGTATGAAGACATTGAAGCCAAAGGTGGTATATGAAGATATTCACATTGAAGACTATGACAAAAGAAGACACGTTATGAAGCCTATGGAGCTCGAAGACTTAGATCTTTCGTACTTCTTTTTCTTTTGTGTTGAGTCATAGGAACCACCGTACTGTTAAGTGGGGTCCAGGAGAACCAGTCAGAATGACTGAAGTGATGCCTAAACCAAAAACCTATGTCTTCGAGTGAAGACAATGAGAGCGAATCTTGTCCAGAGCCGGACAAGTCAGCTTTGCTTGTAGCCCAAGTAAAGTTGCCATGAGAGTTTGAAATCTGACCGTTGAGACACGTGTCAGTTCCTTAGTGACCCAGGGTCATTTCGGACAAATCAGGTCGGGTTGCCAAGTGGCTATAAATAGCCCACCCCCTACAACCATAAACGGTTGGCTGCTCAGATTTCAGTGCACGGCTTTTGTCGTTTGAGAGCAACCCACCTCGAAGCCTTTGAGAGAAAATTCCTAGCGAGGAGAAAAGCCCTAACCACCCAGAGCCAGAGAACATTGGGCATCACTTAAGTCTTCTTGTCTGTGTGATCTGAAGACTTATTACACTTGAGGACTGTGAATCCTCCAAACGGTTAGGCGTCGCGTTCAGAGCATCCAAGAGACATTGTGGATTGCCAGTGAACGAAGTCTGTGAAGGTTTGGGAGTCTACCTTGAAGACTTACCAGAGTGATTGGGCGAGGACTATGTGACCTTAGCTCAAGGAGAATACGGTGAGGACTTGGTGTCCTGAGCTGCGTGTTCAGGACTGGGTGTCCGGGACTGTGTGTCCTAAGGTTTAAATACCTAGCCACTCCAACCAGACGTACAGTTGTCACAGCAACTGGAACTGGTCCAACACATCATTGTCTTCAACGAGTCACCGGTTTCATCTTCACTTTCTTTTTCTTACTGTTACTCATTGTGAAGCCATTGCATGCTTGCTCTATCTTTTGTCTTCACAACGTGAATGTATGATCTGTTTGGCTTCATAACTTCTTCCTACCTGATCCTTATTACACTGCAGCTGTTTGTCTTTGTGCTTTCACTCTATTGAATACTTGACCATGGCTTGCCTAGTGTAATCTAACTTCCGCTGCATAGTAATAGGCAAAATCTTCGCAGTTTGTCTTCATAACTCCCACGTTTTGAAGACTTTCATAAAAATCGCCTATTCACCCCCCCTCTAGTCGATATAACGCATTTTCAATTATATCTATCAGATCTCACTTTCGTAAGTGACCGTGAAGGGATTGACAACCCCTAATCGTGTTGGTTACGAGTAGCTATCGTTTTGTGCAGGTACAAGGGACTTGAACGTGGCCTCCTAATGGATTGATACCTTGGTTCTCAAAAACTAAGGGAAATACTTACGCTACTCTGCTGCATCATCCTTTCCTCTTCGGGGAAATCCAACGCAAGCTTAAGAGGTAGCAAGCGCCAGTGCACCGCCCTGCGCCGCTTCACGGAGCGCCGACGCGGCCGCGACGAAGGCGGAGTCGTCGTCATCTGCGACAGCGACGACGACGCGCCGCCGCCACCAGCCCGCGTTGGCAACGCCGGTCAGGAGTCCACCAGGGACGACCGCGTCAAGGAGAAGAAGTCCGACGACGGCGGCGACGATGGCGGCGACGACGGCGACTACTCGGCGTTCAGTCAGTTTCTTTTTTAGATTAGTTATCTATTTTGCTATGTAATGAAAATCCGCGAACATGTCTAATATATGCCCAAGTTTGCCAAAATTTATCGTGTTTAGCCGAACTTCGCCGAACTATGCCGAAATTTGCTATACAAATTTTATTTTTAAACGCGCCTGGGGGCGGCCCTGGGGCCGGCAGCTGGGGACCAACTCGCCCCTAGGTCCAATTTTTGCGCCGGCTCACCCCCAGGCGGCGATTTTAGGCGTCCTCTGGGGGCCAACGGCTGGAGATGCTCTTACAAACCCCTTGGAGGTTGTATCCATCCACCTCTTTTGATAGTAGTCTTCGGTGATATGGTCATAATATAGTTTAACGTAATAGCATGAATCCCCATAGAAATCGAGGTATAGAGAGTAAAAATAGTTAGCTCAAAATTCGAGGACCGCCTCACGAGCATAATCAACTTCCCAAGTTCTTTTAATGACCTGATATAGTCCCAGCACTCTCCACACCTCCTTTGCTTCCTGACATTGGAATAACATATGCTTTGTATCCTCTGGTCCCAAGGGACAAGACGGAGAACTTGGGGCGGGGGGCTTTTATGTGCCTATTCACCAAAGTAACTCTACATGGAAGAGTGTCGTGCAACGTGCGTCGTATGAATTTTATTACCTTCGCTGGACAAGATAACTTCAAAATCTCACTCCAAATAGGATTAATAGTTAAACATCCCATATCATCAGTTCTTCTAAGTTTTCTCCCATGTTGGTGTTCCCATTCCATAGCATAGGCTGGTCGAACCGAAAATACTCCATTTTTTAATAGCTCCAAGCAACAAAATCTAACATATCATGTTGGGAAAGCGGAATTGCAAGGAACGCGTCAACTGGCCACAACGTTTGTGTAACTAGATTTTTGTCCTAGTTTAGCAGGGTCAATTATATCACCTACCCTTGAGATCAAATTACTCCTTCAAGGTGTGATTAATTTTCTATTTGCACTATTAGGGATCTAAGCATCTTCCCAAATATCGATATTGTGACCATTTCCAACACGCCATATATAACCATGATATAGACAATTAACCCCGTCATTATACTTTGCCAAGTAAAAGAGGATCGTCCCTTGTTTAACTTCGGATTCAACAAATCACCGTCAGGAAAATACTTAGCTCTCAACACGGTAGCACATAAGGACTCTGGATTCTCAAGAATATGCCAAACTTGTTTTTCCAACATTGCCAGGTTGAAACCGTGACTATCCCGGAATCCCATCCTCCCTTGATTTTTGGGTACACACATTTTTCATCAAGCCATCCAATGCATCTGCTTCTGATTGTCCTCGCCTCCCCACCAAAAATGAGACATCGCAACAGTGATTCTCTTGCAAGTTTTTTTAGAAATTTTAAAGACGGACATCACATAGGTGGGGATCACTTTACAACAGATTTCAGGAGGATCTCCTTCCCTCCTCTGGATAGAAGTTTTTCTTTCCATCCACTTACCTTCAAGATGATATGGTCAATCAAGTACTGGAAACAGTCAGACTTGTCCATACCCACATTAGCCGGTAGGCCCAAATATTTATCATTCGACGCTTCAGTCATAATATCAAGAGTGGTACAAAGTTTCTCCCTGATATTCACTCTCGTGTTGGGGCTGAAAAATATGCTTGATTTATCAACACTCACCATTTTCCCAGAGGCGGTACAATATGAATCCAAAATGGCTTTTAACGCCCCAACATTGTGTATGTTAGCTTTCATCAGCATCAATGAGTCATCCACAAATAGAAGATTCGTCATAGATGGAGCCTCCGTACATACCTTCACACCTTCAATTTTCCTAGTCTCCTCCGCATGTGACAAGAGAGCGGTTAGGCCCTCGGTACATACCAATAATAAATAAGGAGATAACGGGTCTCATTGTAATCCTCTGGAGGGCTTAAAGCTCGTAGTTTCTTCCGTATTGAACCTAATCGATATTCTATAGTGGAAACACATTGCATAATAAAATTGACCCAACTCTCTTGGAAGCCCAATTTCAACATAATCTCCTTCAAGATGCAACGTTGGTTAACTTGTCAAACTCATATCAATGAGAACACTATCACAACACTAGTGAAACCGTTTGGGGCCCCGGAGTGGTGAATTACCGGGGTTTATGGTCCACACTCTAACAAGCACAAAGTAGAATTCGTGCAAGAGCTTCTAGCCATCAGTGATTTCCATGAAGGGCCTTGGGTGCTTGTAGGGGATTTTAACCTTCTTGTCAACTCCGGAGACCGGCTTTGTGTTCCTACATGGTGGTACTGCTATATCATGAAAATCTTCCAAACAGACTCTGGTGGCAACATCTACTAATCATTCTGAAATAATTTCATTATTTGAAGTAACATGCAAATGTGTATGGCTTCGCAAAATGATAAACCACATACAACAGTCATGTGGAATTGGTTTGATAAAATCACCTACCATTATTTATGAAGATAATGCAGCTTGTGTTGCACAGATGCAAACAGAATACATCAAGGGTAATATCACTAAGTATATTTCTCCTAAGTGGTTTTTCACTCATGATCTTCAGCAAAGCGGGGAAATAAAGGTCTTGCAAATTAAATCATGTGAAAACCTTGTTTATTTATTTACCAAGTTTGTATCAAATTTTACATTCCGAAAATATGTTCATGAAATTGGTATGCGACGACTTCAGGACTTGCAAGCATCAGGGGGTTCTCTTCTTCAGATATTTTTGTTCAAGGCATCACATCACACTATTTTCTTTGTGAGTATACTTTTCAGGTTTTCATCAAATATTTTAATGAAGAATTTTTTTGGAGAAGAATTCTTTGAGACGATGACAATGCCCGGACATTTATGAGATGATTATACATGGCCAAGCGTAAATTGGAGAGTGTTATGACTAATTAGCACGTGTGATTAGTGGGGAATCTCCCCTTGTCCATAACCGTCAGTTTGCCTATGCAACTGACGCATCTCTATTCCTCTGCCGAACCGACACATCTCTCCCAAGTGTCGCATCTGTTCAGATGGTATATACTTTAACAGTAACGATCGAATGAAAAGAAGTTACCATTCACTTCGAAGAAGACAGACATTCCACGATGGACCTAGTATTATCAATAGGATAATCTAATCTGGGGAGTGCTGCCGTATGGCGGTTCCAGCGGAGCTCCTCCCCTAGAGGAAAGAACCCAAAAACAACCTGAATAAAACGAAGCATGCGAACTGACGACATTTTCACAGAAATCAAAAGGTAACTATTTTACATTGCTCTGCACAACTGCATGGCAATCAAGAGAGAAACGACACCTCTAAGGAACAGATTCAAAATCCGTTAGGAGTTACACATGGACATGGGAGCATCACAGATCAAGGGCCTATCACACTCTATCAATCTAATGCAGAGCTAAATCTGATCGACCTACTTCTCCCCTTTACAGGCTCTTTACACGAAAAAAAGGAAAATAAGAAAAATGATAATATTACCAAACACCAATGACAATCAAAACAAACGCCCTGGCTAGTACAGGTGCTCATGCTTCACTCGCCCTTTCAGAATGCCTGGAACAGGGGGTGGTGGTGAGCTTGGTAATCTATTTGTGCCATTACTTGCCATTGCAGATTGTTGTATCTGATGCCGATAAATATTCGGCGTGCTTGAGCCCTCGCATCCATTTGATATCGGCTCCGAAGTACCGGCATTCTCTTCTTTTCCATACGAGTTCAGTGCTTTTAGCACATACGAGTCATCGTGCAACTCAAATGGGGTGCTGCAGATTCAGAAATGCACGTGTCAAAATAGTCAGGACGCCTTGTGTTGATCTAAGAAACAGAAACATAATAGATTCATAGTGAATCATTTCTTTCAAAAGAATTTATTATATGATGATTGGATATGTTCTATTCTTCACTTCTTAGACAAAATCGACAACCCCACTTGGCTTTTTCCATCTGTCTACCCACCATGAGACCGACCAAACACGTGTATCAATATTAGTTGGCATCAAGTCTAAACTTGAAAATTGTTTCAGCGGCACCTTCTGGTTACTAGAAGCCGCTCCAGTTTAATCATATCACTGCATTATGCTATCATCAAATTTTGATCTAACAGCTGAGATTTTATTTCCCATTATATCCTTCCCATATTTTAAATGTGATAAGAGGCCTGCCCTTCCAGTCATGGCAAGAGAAAAAGAAAAGCCAGGTATTCTTAGATAAACTGGAAAGCTCTATCTCCAGAGGAAAGTAAATAACAGAATTCTTGTCTTACGTATTAAAGTCAAAATGCACCAGTTGCATATCTTCTGATATTTCAACTTCGACAGTTGCATGAGGGCGTGTCTGCAGGATACAAAAAAACTGTCATTTAGCCTGACATTATGCACAGAAAGCAGAACTGTAAATAAGAGAGTAAAGAATAAGTAATTTGAAAATTATTCACCTGGATAAGGATGAATGGCAAGGCCACTCCACCCGAAGGAATGTTTCCTGAACCATACAGCTGCTCATTTCGGTTTATTAAGTTTTGCATACCTAGATACTTCATATACCAGAGACATCCATAAATATATCAATCACAAATTTGACCATGAGATAAATAAATTTCAAAATAAGAAAGATTGACTCTCAATCTAGACCAACAATCCTTGGTAACATTTTCTAATTCCAACATTAAACCCTAAGAGCAGCCTTTGTATTGCTTACTTATTACTCCCTCTGTAAAGAAATATAAGAACGTGTGGAGAGTAGGAACGGCCGCTTACTGCCAATTTTATGGTCGAAATAGCCAAGGGATGGATTTGCATTTTTAAGACAGTGGGCTACTAACAAGTTACTCCAATTTATCCACTACTGAAAGAATGGAATTATCTAATTAATACTGCAGAGTCCCGGTCTTCACGCTAGAACGTCAGGACCATTGATTTTGAGAGGCCAAGGCCAGGAACCAGCCAAATTTTAGTTTGTTGAACTCTGGTCAGAACTACATGTGAATTCGATCTTTCTTCCTTAATCTCAAGCAGCAAAGATCATAACAAACGTAATTTCAGTTTTTGAGTAGCATGGAACATCACAAAAAAAAGAAACAAAATATGCAGAATGCTGGTCTGTGAAGAGTAAATAATTGACAGAAAGCAGGCGGACATATAAACAATTCCTAAAAGGTTGAGAACATCCTCTTATTATTAACATATATCAAATATTTATTCTGCGGCATACTCAAAACTGTAGACAGGGAACTGGGTCAATGAGGTGGACCCCAGTATTGGACTTGAGCTAAGCATGCATATTGAGACACAATGGTACACGGTACACCAAATAAATGCTTTTTTGTTAGGACATTATGTTATATCAGAGCCACGTGATCTGAATAGTACAGTACAATAAGTACACCGAACATTTCATATAGTTCATTTAACATAATCAAAGGAAAACAGGAGAAGTCATATCCTTACTTGATCTTGTAGCTCCTGCAAATATGCACTTTTCTTTTCAATCCTTGCTTTCACTCCGGCGAGATCCGCCTTTAAATAGACACAAATTGATGAATAATAATACTACAGAAGGTACATCTAATGTCAATAGCCATTGAGGGAAAATAGACACAACCTGCAGCTCTTCAATATCATTTATACTAGTCCGAGGCAAGCCTTTCCACTGTATTTCCTTCTTATCCTTAGATATAATGTCCATAGCCATCAGAACATTCAGTGCATCATAAACCCTCCTTCGAATATTTTTCTCATCATATTGTTGCTGCATTTTAACACAGTGAGCACATACACGACAAAACAACTAACTGATGCAAAGGGCATTCATATTTCTTAACTGCATTCGGATTATCAGGATCTGGCGGTTCAATATTGTTATTGGGGTCTGTAAACTCAGCAACAAGTTCATCTGCCACCTGACAAAAAAGGTAAAATGTATGAGCTCTAACATTTTAGTTTCATCAATAATCTACATCCTAGAGATTTCAAGCAACCAGTACAAAAAGAAAGAAAGAAATGTAAATATCATTATCGGCACAGTAATGAAACAGGATAGGTTTCACAGTTTCAAGGAACTCCAAACATCAAAATGCATATATTGAAGGTAGGATACCAGTTTAAAGAGTAGTAGTAAATGGGGGATAACTCACAAGACTAGCGGATTACAATGACTTTCATCACAAAAGATCTTAGTGATCAAATGGTGATGTTACACCATGGTGTGCATCTGTGTTTGCAGTTTCATGATATCAAAGGCATGCAAGTTTGATTAGAACTAGTATGAGAACCAATCACCCTCAAACTGATATAGGGCTGCGTTGATTAAACCAGGTGGACCACATGAGCAAGCCAACTCAATGTTATGGCTAGTTCTCCCCTATACTGTGTGGAAAATGCACATTACTCTATTTCAATAACTGGTTGGATCTTAAATATGGAGCAACGAGAAAACGTATGCGAAGGAATAGGGTCACATATCAAACGATGGCCACTTCACTCCAGTCGCAAGCCTAGCCTTAGGCATCCCCCTCCTTACGGTTAAGGGTAATGACTTCAAACATGGCCAGCTCCTATAGTGTGACAGGCGGTGTGTACAAGGCCCGGGAACGGATTCACCGCCGTATGGCTGACCGGCGATTACTAGCGATTCCTGCTTCATGCAGGCGAGTTGCAGCCTGGTTTCTGGTTAATATATGGCAAAACGCATGCGGCCCACACAAATGATGAAAAAATAACAACAGGAATTTTGAGCTAAAAACTAATAAGGCACTAACCTCATTATATGTTGTTCTCCCTTTACTTTCAACTTTCTCGCAAACTGCAAAACACCAAACAGAACACATTGTGATACCTCTGATGTTGGCAGAAAGTGTACCTCTACTCAATAGGCATGACCTCTAGAATGGACTACAAATGAATGAACAACAAAACGGAAATAGACAATAAAAACAAGCTCTGCTCATTGTTTGAACTTTCATTTGTGCTGTTAATGGTCAAATTATAAATGTGAACATGATACCTTGAATTAAACAGGTACTAATACAGAAAGAGAACAATTCGACTGACCTTTCATACTGAACTGTCGCAACCCCCGGCCACCTTTATCAGGACCAACTGCTGCCGCTCTTCGCTTCTTCTTCTTGATGCTGTTTGTGAAAACACTTAGTGCACTAAACCAATTGATACCAGCTATGGTAAGTATCCTTAGAAGTACTCCCTCTGTAAAGAAATATAAGAGTGTTTCTCTAGTGATCTAAATGCTCTTATATTTCTTTACGGAGGGAGTAGAAGTTTAAGCTACAGTTAACTACGAAGCGGCAAGCAGCAGTTTCCATTATTTGATGATTCCAAGTAAATATAAGCGTATATAGGATGGATATTAGATGAGTAAACCGAAGAGAGACACAGAATTGCACATTAACTTCAATGCAACCTTATACAATCTGCAACTATATGGCAGAACAGAAACCGTACGACTGATATTTTACTGATCAACATGACAGTGCACACCAGTATGAGTCTACGAAATAAGGATCGGATCTAACTCCAATTACAGCAAGGCTAGCGTGCAAGACGTAATCCGAAGAACAGCCACGGAAAACACTACGGATCAGCGAAAACTCTAATATCCAGCAGCATCTGTCGCTAGAAGGCAATTTGGGATCGCGGTAGATGGCAGATGGGGAAACTCAATCTGTCAGGCAACCCGAGCAGAGCGATGTCCACGAACCTGATGGGGGCCTGCGAGGAAGGCGCGTCGTCGCCGTTGATGTCGAGGTTGTTGAGGCGGAGGAAGGCCGTGCCGTCGCTGGCGGGCGTGGACGCGGCGGGGCCCGGGCCCGCGCCGTTGGCGGCGGCGGGGCCCTGCTGCTCGCTGCGGCTTGACGGGGAGCCGCCGGCGCTGCCGCCGCTGGTGGAGGCGGAGTGCGCGGGGCCGCTGGAGGGCGGCGGCGTGCCCACGGGCGCCGGCTGCTGCGGGAAGCTCGGGCCGCCGCCCCCGCCGTTCTCGTCCGGGCGGTGGGGGACGCCGGAGACCATGGAGGCCGGGATCAAGCGGGATCGGGCGGAATTGGGGAGGAGACGGGGCTGTGAAACCCTAGGGGGGGGGGGGGGGGGGGGGGGGCAAAGGGGGGGGGGGGGGGGGGGAGGGAGAGGAGGAACTCGTTCGGGAGAGCGGGGAGACACGCGAAGCCCAAAGCCTTTAATCCTTTTTGAGTTTTTTCCCTTGGCTCGTTGGGTTTTGTGATTGGGATTTGGCGGTTGCGCGGCGGGCGGGCGGGCGGCGAAGGGAAAGGTCGTCACCCAGCCGGACTCTGGTGTCATGGTGCTCTTCGCGGGCTGGATATTTTTCTTTCTCATACATCTCGTCGATTCTAATTTAATTGTGGTAAATTATTAGATGGATTCGGATAGTAAATGACAGTATCAGAACCAAAGTACTAAACGGATCACAAATTCATGCTTTCGGGTTATATTTACACATGTTTTTTTCCTTTCTCATCTTATTCTCAACCTATTTATTCATGTTCTTTTTACAAAGGTAATTTGGGTTGAGGGTGAATTTCCCACGAAGAAAATTTGAGGTTGAACACAGAACGAGGAAAATATACCTTATTGTGTCTACACATGAGAACTGCTCAAGCATGTAGGCACAATATGCCCGACCCGGATTACATCCAAACTGCCCTCCTTTGACATAAAAGGTCCCCGAGTCCCTCGACCAAAATCCCAACTAAGTCACAAGTCCCGTCGCTTGAAAATTGATGCATATGAAGTTTTCAATCTTGCCGACTTCGCTGGAGTGTCGTGTGCCCATGCTCCAGCAGAGGTACCAATTTGCAATATTGTTTGGGAAAATTTTGTTTTTGCCACTCTAATTTTTGTCTACTTTACTTATGTCATTCTAGAATTTGACATATCAGTTCTGTTACTCTTAGTTTTTGACAATACATCACAAATGTCATTCCGTGGCAAAAACAATAATTTTTCATTTCACTTTTGTCACTCTTAGATTTTGAGAATGTATCACAATTGCCATTCTGTGGCAATCAAAAACTAAGAGTGACAAAAGTGAAATGTCAAATTCTAGAGTGGCATAAGCAAAGTTGGCAAAAACTAGAATGGCAAAAACAAAGTTTTCCCTTATTGTTTTTAGGTGCTTCTACTTGAATCTAGCATTGATACCAATTTAGCCACCACACTTGCCCTACTATAGCAATCATCAAAGCACCACTGAACGTGGGCTCTTTCATTGTCATTTCATTAGCTGAGCTGATCTAACGTGCTAGTAACATCAATGTACATTGCACATTTATCAGTTGGATTAAATCATAGACTGAAGTTCATGATCATTATTATTTTTGTTGCTCCATTGAAAGTTAGACTTCATAAATAAATAATTTGATCCGACCATAGTAGCTCTAGAAAGATTGCTACTTGTGAGCTGCATTGGGATTTTCCCCGAAGAGTAGATGAGATGCAGTACAGTAGAGATAAATATTTCCCTCAGTGAGATCCAAGGTTTATCGAACCAATAGGAAAATGACGCTAACCCTCATGAACAACACATGCACATGTTGGGAATCGTTGCATGAAAAAAAATTATATGCTCACACAATGATCTATCCATGGAGATGCATAGCAACAAGGGGGAGAGTGTGTCTACGTACCCTCGTAGACCGTAAGCGGAAGCGTTTCACAACGCGGTTGATGTAGTCGAACTTCTTCGTGCTCGATCAAGTACCGAACACACAGCACCTCTGCGTTCTGCACATGTTCAGCTCGGTGACGTCCCTCACCTTCTTGATCCAGCAAGACGTCGAGGTAGTAGATGAGTTTCGTCGGCATGATGGTGTGGTGACGGTGATGATGAAGTGATCTCCGCAAGGCTTCGCCTAAGCACTACAAAAATATGACCGGGGGTGTAAACGGTGGAGGGAGGCGCCACACACGGCTAACAATTGATCTGGTGTGTGCTAGCCCCCCCCCCCCCCAGGTGGGAGGGAGAGGGGAGGTTGCCAGGAGGCGTCCCAAGTAGGCCGAATCCTACTTGGGGTCCCCCCAAGTGCCCCCCTGCCATATTTAACCGAGGGAGAAGGAAAGAGGGGGGGAGAGGGAAGTGGGAATCCTAATCCACACCTTCCTTTCCCTTCTCCCCTTTCCTTCCCCTCCTTAGGCCGGCCCATATGGGGGCGCACCAGCCCCTTGTGGCTGGTGTGTTTCCCCTCTTGGCCCATAAGGCCCATATCTTCTGTCGGGGGTGCCCAGAACCCCTTCCGGTGACCCGATAAGTACCCGGTAACCCCCAAAACACTTCCGGTGTCCGAACACCCTCATCCTATATATCAATCTTTACCTCTCTACCATTTCGAGACTCCTCGTCATGTTTGTGATCATATCCGGAACTCCGAACAACATTCGGTCACCAAATCACATAACTCATATAATACTATATCGTCATCGAACGTTAAGCGTGCGGACCCTACGGGTTCAAGAACTATGTAGACATGACCGAGACACCTCTCCAATCAATAACCAATAGCAGAACCTGGATGCCCATATTGGCTCCTACATATTCTACGAAGATCTTTATCGGTCGAACTGTTATGACAACATACATAATTCCCTTTGTCCATCAGTATGTTACTTGCCCGAGATTCGATCGTCGGTATCTTCATACCTAGTTCAATCTCGTTACCAGCAAGTCTCTTTACTCATTCCGTAATACATCACCTTGTGACTAACTCCTTAGTCATTTGCTTGCAAGCTTATGATGTGTATTACCGAGAGGGCCCAGAGATACCTGATGTCTACTACGCAATCTTCTTCTTGTCGACTCGTGTTGGGCCTCCAAGCGCAGAGTTTTGTAGGATAGTAGCAAATTTCCCTCAAGTGGATTACCTAAGGTTTATCAATCCGTGGGAGGCGTAGGATAAAGATGGCCTCTCTCAAACAACCCTGCAACCAAATAACGAAGAGTCTATTGTGTCCCCAACTCACCCAATACAATGGTAAATTGTATAGGTGCATTAGTTCGGCGAAGAGATGGTGATACAACTGCAATATGGATAGTAGATATAGGTTTTTGTAATCTGAAAATATAAAAACAGCAAGGTAGCAAGTAGTAAAAGTGAGAGAAAACGGTATTGCAATGCTTGAAAACAAGGCATAGGGTGCATATATATACTTTCACTAGTACAAGTTCTCTCAACAATAATAACACAATTAGATCATATAACAATCCCTCAACGTGCAACAAAAAGTCACTCCAAAGTTCCTATCGCGGAGAACATGATATGAAATTGCTTGTAGGATACGAAACCATGATGGCCCACAAGTATAGGGGATCTATCGTAGTCCTTTCGATAAATAAGAGTGTCGAATCCAACGAGGAGCAGAAGGAAATGACACGCGGTTTTCAGTAAGGTATCCTCTGCAAGCACTGAAATTATCGGTATATTTTTGGATTTTCAAAATTTTAATTTCATTCATTGTTGCACGCGTAATGTTTCGTTGGTTTTTTATGTAAGGCAAATTTATATTGAAATTGTATTTAATCTGACTAGAAATTTCGGGATAAAAATATTTCGGATCCCATCAAAATGTGGGAAATTTTATTGAATTCCGTTTTGAACGGTTGGTTGAAATTATTAATCGTTGTCCTAGCTAGAAAATGGGTTGTATTTTTAACAAACTGTAAATGGGTTGTAGTAAATTCCATTAGAATTCAAAAATGGGTTGTACATTCTTACAAATCTCAAATGGGCTATAAGTTCTCTGCCACACACTTATGGGCCTACTAAGTTGACGCGACTCCTCAAAAAAATAAGTTGACGCGTATGCAAGGCTTTGTCAACTTATAGGCAACACACGGTTTTAGCAACAGTGGTCGTTGGATGTCCATCCAATGGATGTCGTGCTTCTTCTTCAATCTCGGATATTCTAGCTTCACCCGCCCAAAAAATGATTCCTTCCCTTGACATCTGGGGCGCACCGTTTCAGAGGCTGACCTGTGGGCCTACTAAGTTGACGCATACCAAGGGATTTGTCAACTTAGTCAATATAAACGATTCTAGCTACAGTGACCGTACGATGTCCATCCAATGGCCATCGTGCTTCTTCAACCTCTGGTCTTCTAGCTCCAACCGCCCAAAGCAGCGCCGGTCGTGCCGCCTGCTCCCGCCTCCCGTGGCCAGTAGTGCTGCCGCAGACGCCTCACAACCCCCTACAACTCCCACCGCTGGACAGGACCCGCGGCGACGGCAGCCTCACACCACAGCCGAACCAGTGAACCCTCGTATTCCTCTCCGCGTGGGCATCCACTGTCGCGTCTTCCCCGGCTCTGCGTCGTTCCCTTCCTAGGCCTCGCCGTTGTCCATCGCCTTGGTGCTCTCGGCGCGGCGTGGTCAACGTGGTCAAAGAACGACTTCCATCGGAAGAGTACTATACGTGGAGAGGCTGACAGCTGGGTTCACGGCTGCAGCAAGGAAGTGCCTCCTTATTACGCAGAAAATAATGATTCCTCCACCTGACAGCAGGGACCCACCGGACGGGCCATCGTATTTCACGAAAAAAACGTTTCCCCCTGACTGCTGGGACCCACCAGCTACATCTTCGCACGCAAGGAAGTGTCTGACAGTCGGGACCCACCCGGTCGAAGCATACGTAGCGTTGTCATTCTGGTCGCGAACGTGTACGTACATACAATCGGTCTGTCTGCAGGCTGCAGCAATGGACCGTGGCCGTGTAAGGAAGGGCACGTGTCGTAGTAGAGGCGCGCACGTAGCATGTACACGTACGTATAGCGTCCAGGGTGCAAGAAATTAAATACGGCCACGTACATACATACGGGAGGGTGTTGGGTAACGTAGCAGAAATTCAAAATTTTCCTACGTGTCACCAAGATCTATCTATGGAGAGACCAGCAACGAGGGGAAGGAGAGTGCATCTACATACCCTTGTAGATCGCTAAGCGGAAGCGTTCAAGTGAACGGGGTTGATGGAGTCGTACTTGTCGTGATTCAAATCACCGATGATCCTAGTGCCGAACGGACGGCACCTCCGCGTTCAACACACGTACAGCCCGGTGACGTCTCCCTCGCCTTGATCCAGCAAGGAGAGAGGGAGAGGTTGAGGAAGACTCCATCCAGCAGCAGCACAACAGCGTGGTGGTGGTGGAGGAGCGTGGTAATCCTGCAGGGCTTCGCCAAGCACCACGGGAGAGGAGAAGGACTTGGGAGAGAGGGAGGGGCTGCACCAAAGGCATAAGGGGTGTTTCAAGAGGCCCTCCTACCCTCACTATATATAGGGAGCCCAAGGGGGGGGGGGTGCGCCAGCCCTAGGAGATCCAATCTCCTAGGGGGCGGCGGCCAGGGGAGGTTTCCCTCCCCCCCAAGGCACCTAGGAGGTGCCTTCCCTCCTTGGGACTCTTCCTTAGGGTTCCCCCTTCACCCTAGGCGCATGGGCCATAAGGGAAGTGGCGCCCCAGCCCACTTTGGGCTGGATCCCTTCCCACTTCAGCCCATGGGACCCTCCGGGATAGGTGGTCCCACCCGGTGGGCCCCCGGGACCCTTCCGGTGGTCCCGGTACAATACCGATGACCCCGAAACTTGTCCCGATGGCCGAAATAGGACTTCCTATATATAAATCTTTACCTCCGGACCATTCCGGAACTCCTCGTGACGTCCGGGATCTCATCCGGGACTCCGAACAACATTCGGTAACCACATACAAGCTTCCTTTATAACCCTAGCGTCATCGAACCTTAAATGTGTAGAGCCTACGGGTTCGGGAGACATGCAGACATGACCGAGACGTTCTCCGGTCAATAACCAACAGCGGGATCTGGATACCCATGTTGGCTCCCACATGTTCCACGATGATCTCATCGGATGAACCACGATGTCAAGGACTTAATCAATCCCTATACAATTCCCTTTGTCTAGCGGTATTGTACTTGCCCGAGATTCGATCGTCGGTATCCCGATACCTTGTTCAATCTCGTTACCGGCAAGTCTCTTTACTCATTCCGTAACACATCATCCCGTGATCAACTCCTTTGGTCACATTGCGCATATGATGATGTCCTACCGAGTGGGCCCAGAGATACCTCTCCGCTTACACGGAGTGACAAATCCCAGTCTCGATTCGTGCCAACCCAACAGACACTTTCAGAGATACCTGTAATGTACCTTTATAGCCACCCAGTTATGTTGTGACGTTTGGCACACCCAAAGCACTCCTACGGTATCCGGGAGTTGCACAATCTCATGGTCTAAGGAAATGATACTTGACATTAGAAAAGCTTTAGCATATGAACTACACGATCTAGTGCTATGCTTAGGATTGGGTCTTGTCCATCACATCATTCTCCTAATGATGTGATCCCGTTATCAACGACATCCAATGTCCATGGTTAGGAAACCGTAACCATCTATTGATCAACGAGCTAGTCAACTAGAGGCTTACTAGGGACATGGTGTTGTCTATGTATCCACACATGTATCTGAGTTTCCTATCAATACAATTCTAGCATGGATAATAAACGATTATCATGAACAAGGAAATATAATAATAACTAATTTATTATTGCCTCTAGGGCATATTTCCAACAGTCTCCCACTTGCACTAGAGTCAATAATCTAGTTCACATCGCCATGTGATTAACATTCACAGGTCACATCGCCATGTGACCAACATCCAAAGAGTTTACTAGAGTCAGTAATCTAGTTCACATCACTATGTGATTAGCACTCAATGAGTTCTGGGTTTGATCATGTTGCTTGTGAGAGAGGTTTTAGTCAACGGGTCTGAACCTTTCAGATCCGTGTGTGCTTTACAAATCTCTATGTCATCTCCTAGATGTAGCTACCACGTTCTATTTGGAGCTATTCCAAATAACTGTTCTACTTGGAGCTATTCTAAATTGTTGCTCCATTATACGTATCCGGTATCTCTACTCAGAGCTATCCGGATAGGTGTTAAGCTTGCATCGACGTAACCCTTTACGACGAACACTTTTACCACCTCCATAATCGAGAAAATTCCTTAGTCCACTAGTTACTAAGGATAACTTTGACCGCTGTCCTGTGATCCATTCTTGGATCACTCTTGTACCCCTTGACTGACTCATGGCAAGGCACACTTCAGGTGTGGTACACAGCATAGCATACTGTAGAGCCTACGTCTTAAGCATAGGGGACTACCTTCGTCCTTTCTCTCTATTCTGCCGCGGTCGAGCTTTAAGTCTTAACTTCATACCTTACAACTCAGGCAAGAACTCCTTCTTTGACTGATCCATCTTGAACACCTTCAAGATCATGTCAAGGTATGTGCTCATTTGAAAGTACCATTAAGCGTTTTGATCTATCCTTATAGATCTTGATGCTCAATGTTCAAGTAGCTTAATCCAGGCTTTCCATTGAAAAACACTTTCCAAATAACCCTATATGCTTTCCAGAAATTCTACGTCATTTCTGATCAATATGTCAACAACATATACTCATCAGAAATTCTATAGTGCTCCCACTCACTTCTTTGGAAATACAAGTTTCTCATAAACTTTGTATAAACCCAAAATCTTTGATCATCTCATCAAAGCAGTACATTCCAACTCCGAGATGCTTACTCCAGTCCTTAGAAGGATTGCTGGAGCTTTGCATACTTATTAGCATCTTTCAGGATTGACAAAACCTTCCGGTTGTATCACATACAACCTTTCCTCAAGAAAATCGTCGAGGAAACAATGTTTTGACATCCTATCTGCAAGATTTCATAAATAATGCAGTAATCGCTAATATAATTCCAACAGACTCTTAGCATCGCTACGAGTGAGAAAGTCTCATCGTAGTCAACTCCTTGAACTTGTCAGGAAAACATCTTAACGACAAGTCGAGCTTTCTTAATGGTGCATTTACCATCATTGTCCGTCTTCCTTTTAAAATCCATACTGTACTCAACAGCCTTACGACCATCAAGTAGTTCTTCCAAAGTCTACACTTTGTTTTCATATGGATCCTCTCTCGGATTATATGGCCTCGAGCCATTTTGGAATCCAGGCCCACCATCGCTTCTCCATAGCTCGTAGGTTCATTGTTGTCTAGCAACATGACTTCCAAGACAGGATTACGTACCACTCTGAAGTAGTACGCATCCTTGTCATCCCACGAGGTTTGGTAGTGACTTGATCTGAAGTTTCATGATCACTATCATAAGCTTCCACTTCAATTGGTGTAGGTGCCACAGGAACAACTCCTGTGCCCTGCCACACTAGTTGAAGAGACGGTTCAGTAACCTCATCAAGTCTCCACCATCCTCCCACTCAATTCTTTCGAGAGAAACTTTTCCTCGAGAAAGGACCCGATTCTAGAAACAATCCCTTATTGCTTTCGGATCTGAGACAGGAGGTATACCCAACTGTTTTGGGTGTCCTATGAAGATGCATTTATCCGCTTTGGGTTCGAGCTTATCAGTCCTGAAACTTTTTCACATAAGCGTCGCAGCCCCAAACTTTTAAGAAATGACAGCTTAGGTTTCCTAAACCATAGTTCATACGGTGTCATCTCATCGGAATTACGTGGTGCCCTATTTAAAGTGAATGTGGTTGTCTCTAATGCCTAACCCATAAACTATCGTGGTAATTCGATAAGAGACATCATGGTATGCATCATATCCAATAGGGTGCAGTTATGATGTTCGGACACACCATCACACTATGGTGTTCCAGGCTGTATTAGTTGTGAAACAATTTCCACAATGTCTTAATTCTGTGCCAAACTCGTAATTCAGATATTCATCTCTATGATCATATCATAGATATTTTATCTCTTGTCACGACGATCTTTCAACTTCACCCTGAAATTACTTGAACCTTTCAATAATTCAGACTCGTGATTCATCAAGTAAATATACTCAACATCTACTCAAATCTATCTGTGAAGTAAGAACATAACGATATCCACTACATGCCTCAGCACTCATTGGACTGCACACATCAAATGTATTACTTCCAACAAGTTGCTTTCTAGTTCCATTTTACTGAAAACGAGGCTTTCAGTCATCTTGCCCATGTGGTATGATTTGCATGTCTCAAGTGATTCAAAATCAAGTGAGTCCAAACGATCCATCTTATAGAGTTTCTTCATGCATATCTACCAATAGACATGGTTCGCATGTCTCAATTTTCAAAAACGAGTGAGCCCAAAGATCCATCAACATGGAGCTTCTTCATGCGTTTTATACCGATATGACTTACGTGGCAGTGCCACAAGTAGGTGGTACTATCATTTATCTTATATCTTTTGGCATGAACATGTGTATCACTATGATCGAGATTCAATGAACCATTCATTTTAGGTGCAAGACCATTGAAGGTATTATTCAAATAAACAGAGTAACCGTTATTCTCCTTAAATGAATAACCGTATTGCGATAGACATAATCCAATCATGTCTATGCTCAACGCAAACACCAATCTCGATGGTAGAGGGAGCGTGCGATGCTTGATCATATCAACATTGGAAACACTTCCAACACATATCGTCAGCTCACCTTTAGCTAGTCTCCGTTTATTCCGTAGCTTTTATTTCGAGTTACTAACACTTAGCAACCGAACCGGTATCTAATACCCTGGTGCTACTAGGAGTACTAGTAAAGTACACATTAACATAATACATCCAATATACTTCTATCGACCTTGCCAGCCTTCTTATCTACCAAGTATCTAGGGTAATTCTGCTCCAGTGGCTGTTCCCCTTTATTACAGAAGCACTTAGTCTCGGTTTGGGTTCAACCTTGGGTTTCTTCACTAGAGCAGCAGCTGATTTGCCGTTTCATGAAGTATCCCTTATTGCCCTTGCCCTTCTTGAAACTAGTGGTTTCACCAACCATCAACAATTGATGCTCCTTCTTGATCTCTACTTTTGTGGTGTCAAACATCGCGAATATCTCAAGGATCATCATATATGTCCCTGATATATTATAGTTCATCACGAAGCTCAAGCAGCTTGGTGGTAATGACTTCGGAGAACCATCACTATTTCATCTGGAAGATCAACTCCCACTCGATTCAAGCGATTGTTGTACTCAGACAATCTGAGCACAAGTTCAACAATTGAGCTTTTCTCCCTTAGTTTGCAGGCTAAGAAAATCGTCGGAGGTCTTATACCTCTTGACGTGGGCACGAGCCTGAAATCCCAATTTCAGCCCTCAAAACATCTCATATGTTTCGCGACGTTTCAAAACGTCTTCGGTGCCTCAACTCTAAACCGTTTAACTGAACTATCACGTAGTTATCAAAATGTGTATGTCAGATGTTCGCAACATCCACAGACGACGTTCGAGGTTCAGCACACTGAGCGGTGCATTAAGGACATAAGCCTTCTATGAAGCAATGAGGACAATCCTCAGTTTACGGACCTAGTCCGCATAATTGCTACTATCAACTTTCAACTAAATTTTCTCTAGGAACATATCTAAACAGTAGAACAGAAGCGCGAGCTACGACATAATTTGCGAAGACCTTTTGACTATGTTCAGGATAATTAAGTTCATCTTATGAACTCCCACTCAGATAGACATCCCTCTAGTCATCTAAGTGATTACATGATCCGAGTCAACTAGGTCGTGTCCGATCATCACGTGAGACGGACTAGTCAACATCGGTGAACATCTTCATGTTGATCGTATCTTCTATACGACTCATGCTCGACCTTTCGGTCTTCTGTGTTTCGAGGCCATGTCTGTACATGCTAGGCTCGTCAAGTCAACCTAAGTGTTTAAATGTGTAAATCTGTCTTACACCCGTTGTATGTGAACGTTGGAATCTATCACACCCGATCATCACGTGGTGCTTAGAAACGAACGAACTGTCGCAACGGTGCACAGTTAGGGGAAACACTTTCTTAAAATTTTAATGAGGGATCATCTTATTTACTACCGTCGTTCTAAGTAAACAAGATGCAAAAACATGATAAACATCACATGCAATCAAATAATAATAGTGACATGATATGGCCAATATCACATAGCTCCTTTGATCACCATCTTGGGGCTCCATGATCATCTTGTACCGGTATGACACCATGATCTCCATCATCATGATCTCCATCATCGTGTCTTCTTGAAGTTGTCTCGTCATCGACATGCAAGTCGTGATTCCCTTGACAAGAACATGATCAATCTCATACATCACATATATCATTCATCACATCCTTTTGGCCATATCACATCACATAGCATACCCTGCAAAAACAAGTTAGACGTCCTCTAATTGTTGTTTGCATGTTTTACGTGGCTGCTATGGGTTTCTAGCAAGAACGTTTCTTACCTACGCAAAACCACAACGTGATATGCCAATTGCTATTTACCCTTCATAAGGACCCTTTTCATCGAATCCGATCCGACTAAAGTAGGAGAGACAGACACCCGCTAGCCACCTTATGCAACTAGTGCATGTCAGTCGGTGGAACCTGTCTCACGTAAGAGTACGTGTAAGGTCGGTCCGGGCCGCTTCATCCCACGATGCCGCCGAATCAAGATAAGACTAGTAACGGCAAGCATATTGAACAAAATCAACGCCCACAACTACTTTGTGTTCTACTCGTGCATAGAAAACTACGCATAGACCTAGCTCATGATGCCACTGTGGAACGTAGCAGAAATTCAAAATTTTCCTACGTGTCACCAAGATCTATCTATGGAGAGACCAGCACGAGGGGAAGGAGAGTGCATCTACATACCCTTGTAGATCGCTAAGCGGAAGCGTTCAAGTGAACGGGGTTGATGGAGTCGTACTCGTCGTGATTCAAATCACCGATGATCAAGTGCCGAACGCACGGCACCTCCGCATTCAACACACGTACAGCCCGGTGACGTCTCCCACGCCTTGATCCAGCAAGGAGAGAGGGAGAGGTTGAGGAAGACTCCATCCAACAACAGCACAACGGCGTGGTGGTGGTGGAGGAGCGTGGCAATCCCACAGGGCTTCGCCAAGCACCACGGGAGAGGAGAAGAACTTGGGAGAGAGGGAGGGGCTGCACCAAAGGCATAAGGGGTGTTGCAAGAGGCCCTCCTACCCTCACTATATATAGGGAGCCCAAGGGGGGGGTGCGCCAGCCCTAGGAGATCCAATCTCCTAGGAGGCGGCGGCCAGGGGAGGTTTCCCTCCCCCCAAGGCACCTAGGAGGTGCCTTCCCTCCTTGGGACTCTTCCTTAGGGTTCCCCCTTCACCCTAGGCGCATGGGCCATAAGGGAAGTGGCGCCCCAGCCCACTTTGGGCTGGATCCCTTCCCACTTCAGCCCATGGGACCCTCCGGGATAGGTGGCCCCACCCGGTGGGCCCCCGGGACCCTTCCGGTGGTCCCGGTACAATACCGATGACCCCGAAACTTGTCCCGATGGCCGAAATAGGACTTCCTATATATAAATTCTTTACCTCCGGACCATTCCGGAACTCCTCGTGACGTCCGGGATCTCATCCGGGACTCCGACAACATTCGTAACCACATACAACTTCCTTTATAACCCTAGCGTCATCGAACCTTAAGTGTGTAGACCCTACGGGTTCGGAGACATGCAGACATGACCGAGACGTTCTCCGGTCAATAACCAACAGCGGGATCTGGATACCCATGTTGGCTCCCACATGTTCCACGATGATCTCATCGGATGAACCACGATGTCAAGGACTTAATCAATCCCGTATACAATTCCCTTTGTCTAGCGGTATGTATTTGCCCGAGATTCGATCGTCGGTATCCCGATACCTTGTTCAATCTCGTTACCGGCAAGTCTCTTTCCTCGTTCCGTAACACATCATCCCGTGATCAACTCCTTGGTCACATTGTGCACATTATGATGATGTCCTACCGAGTGGGCCCAGAGATACCTCTCCGTTTACACGGAGTGACAAATCCCAGTCTCGATTCGTGCCAACCCAACAGACACTTTCGGAGATACCTTAGTACCTTTATAGCCACCCAGTTACGTTGTGACGTTTGGCACACCCAAAGCACTCCTACGGTATCCGGGAGTTGCACAATCTCATGGTCTAAGGAAATGATACTTGACATTAGAAAAGCTTTAGCATATGAACTACACGATTGTGCTAGGCTTAGGATTGGGTCTTGTCCATCACATCATTCTCCTAATGATGTGATCCCGTTATCAACGACATCCAATGTCCATGGTCAGGAAACCGTAACCATCTATTGATCAACGAGCTAGTCAACTAGAGGCTTACTAGGGACATGGTGTTGTCTATGTATCCACACATGTATCTGAGTTTCCTATCAATACAATTCTAGCATGGATAATAAGCGATTATCATGAACAAGGAAATAATAATCAATTTATTATTGCCTCTAGGGCATATTTCCAACAGCGGGGTCTCGAACGCCTACTCGCGCATACGTATGGCCAGGGCTCGTGTGCATGGCTGGGTCGGATCGGAGAAACTGCATCGTCGTCGTGTTCATGGGGAGGTAATAGAATGCGTCGTATTCATCGGGAGGCAACGGAACGCATGCTATTCATCGGGAGCCAACCGGCTTGGACGGAACAGCCGATGGAAACGAGGCCTAGTGTACCGTAAAACGGAGGAAACGACCTTGTGTTCGATCGGCCACGGTCGAAACAGGATCATGTTCATCAGGACGGGTCTGGCGTACCGTAAAACGGAGGAAACAGACCTCCTATGGTCAAAACAGGGTCCTGTTGATCGGGAGAGGTGTGGCGTACCGCAAAACGGAGGAAACGGACTTGTGTTGGAGCGCTACGGTCGAAACAGGGGTCCTGTTCATCGCGAGGGGTGTGGCGTACCGCAAAACGGGACTCCATGAGATACTATTCATCTCCACCGTCGACCTCCTCCGGCCTCCATGGGCTACTATTCATCCACCGTCGACCTCCTCCAGCCTCCACCTACGACTGTTCATCCACAGGCTCCTGTTCATCCAGTCTCCATCGGCTACTGTTCAACCAGCCCTCTCCACGGGGTCCTGTTCAACCACCCCTCCACGGGCTACTATTCATCCAGCCCTCCAGCGACTACTGTTCAACCAGCCTCCATTGGCTACTGTTCAACCAGCCCTCCACGGAGTCCTATTCATCCAGCCCTCCACGGGGTCCTGTTCATCCACCGGCTCGATCGATCGGGGTACTGTTCATCCAGCGGCAACGGCGTCTACTACCACGGGGTCCTGTTCATCCAACCCCCCACTGGGAACTGTTCATCCAAACCCCCCAACACCACTCAATGTTCATCAAGAGGCAACATCGATCGGCTTCAGTTAGCAGCAGTAGCGAAGGAATCACTTGGGTTCAGTTAACAACAAGGGATCAATCGATCGCTCGGATTCAGTAACGCGTAGCCTGCGGTGCAATCGCTCGGGTTCAGTTAGAGCGCAACGCCTCGCGCAAGTTCAGTTAGAGCGCAACGCCTCGCTCAGGTTCAGTTAGAGCGCAACGCCTCACACACACGCGCGTACGTACGAGAGAAACGCGCATCGCTCGGCCCCCGACCACCCACCATAACCGGGAATTCGCCCGATATTTTCCTCGCCCTCGCTTCTACCACGGTTTTCTCCTCATGGACGGCCCAAAGAATGTCATGCAGCTGCGTCTCCTGCCCGCCCAGGATGAAAAGCCAATTTTCTGTCATGATTTTTTGTCATAGAAGTAGGAGCCCACCACATCTATGGTGATACCGGTTTTGTCACAATTATCGTCATAGAAATGTCATAAGCATGACAGGAAAAAGATTCGTTCGACCCAAAATGTCAAGGATGTATCTTTCTTTGTAGTGATGTACAATAGAGCTAAAAAATACAATTATATGACGAAATTGTTTCCGGTCGCAAGTACATCCCACACAGTCAGTCTCCGCTAAATGTTTCAGTTCGTATGTATATCTCACACAGTCGCTACAAGGAAAACGTTTCCGTTCACAGGTACATCACACAAAAAATTTCTCGTTAAATCGTTTGTGTTATTGAATGTATCACACACGGTCCGTAGAAGATAATGCGTGGTAAAGGTTGTCCATCACACACAATTTTTATGTGGTAAATGTTTGCGCAAGGTGGCCTAACGCAAACAGTTTTCAAAAGAAAGTTGTGTGTGATTGTTCATTGATCCAACACGGTTTTATTCCTAGAAACTTTGTGCGTTGCCTGAGGTCATCGCCCATGGTATTTTTTCAACAACCATTTGCAATAGCAAAACCCAATTAGCAGGCTAATTATCCTATTATTCATAATCCATTTATTAATCTAATTGACATTTCATATTAAGCACACAATATATTTCATTTTCATAATTGAAATACATCAGAGTACAACATCATATAGCTTCAGCACTCAGCTACCCCATTACACAACTACACCAGGACCAAGTTTCACATGTAACATCTATAACCTTTCGAAATTATCATCATAGACGGTACATAGACAGATGTATCTCATCTAGGAAACTGCTGAAGCAGAAGGCGAATATTGAGCCTTCATTGATGTTGAAGGTCTTTGTAACTTTAGGCCAGTGCCTGTGGATGATTGACCGTCCATCCTTCGTCCTCTTCAGGAACACTTTAATATTGAACCGTGAGTGTTGTATGAATACCTTCCTTGCCTCCTGACCATATGATACGTCTCCAACGTATCTATAATTTTTGATTGTTCCATGCTATTATATTATCTGTTTTGGATGTTTAATGGGCTTTGATATGCACTTTTATATTATTTTTTGGACTAACCAATTGACCGAAGGCCCAATGCAAATTGCAGTTTTTTGTCTATTTCAGTGTTTCGCAGAAAAGGAATATCAAACGGAATCCAGACAGAATGAAACCTTCGCGAGGATCTTTTTTGGAACAAGCGCAATCCAGGAGACTTGAAGTGGAGGTCAAGGAAACAACAAGGCGGCCACGAGGTAGGGCGGCGCGCCCAAGGGGGGCAGGCGTGCCCCCCACCCTCATGGACCCCTCATAGCTCCACCGAGCTACTTCTTTCACCTATATATACTCTTATACCTTGAAGACATCCAGGGGAGCCATGAAACCACTTTTCCATCGCCGCAACCTTCTGTGCCCATGAGATCCCATCTGGGGACCTTTTCCGGCGATTTGCCGGAGGGGGATTCGATCACGGAGGGCTTCTACATCAACACCATAGCCTCTCCGATGATGTGTGAGTAGTTTACCACAGACCTTCGGGTCCATAGTTATTAGCTAGATGGCTTCTTCTCTCTCTTTGATCTTCAATACAAAGTTCTCCTTGATGTTCTTGGAGATCTATTTGATGTAATACTTTTTGTGGTGTGTTTGCCGAGATCTGATGAATTGTGGGTTTATGATGAAGTTTATCTAAGAACAATATTTGATTCTTCTCTGAATTCTTATATGCATGATTTGATATCTTTGCAAGTCTCTTCGAATTATCAGTTTGGTTTGGCCTACTAGATTGATCTTTCTTGCAATGGGAGAAGTGCTTAGCTTTGGGTTCAATCTTGCAGTGCTCGATCCCAGTAACAGAAAGGGAACCAACACGTATTGTATTGTTGCCATCAAGGATAAAAAGATGGGATTTATATCATATTGCTTGAGTTTATCCCTCTACATCATGTCATCTTGCCTAATGCGTTACTCTGTTCTTATGAACTTAATACTCTAGATGCATGCTGGATAGCGGTCGATGTGTGGAGTAATATTAGTAGATGCATAATCGTTTCGGTCTACTTGACACGGACGTGATGCCTATGTTTATGATCATGCCTAGATATTCTCATAACTATGCGCTTTTCTATCAATTGCTCGGCAATAATTTGTTCACCCACCGTAATATATGCTATCTTGAGAGAAGCCACTAGTGAAACCTATGGCCCCCGGGTCTACTTTACATCATATTAATTTCCCGTCAACTAGCCATTTCTATCGCCGTTTATTTTGCAATCTTTACTTTCCAATCTATAAAACAAAAGTACCAAAAATATTTATCTTATTATCTTTATCAGATCTCACTTTTGCAAGTGGTCGTGAAGGGATTGACAACCCGTTTATCGCATTGGTTGCAAGGTTCTTATTTGTTTGTGCAGGTACTAGGGGACTTGTGTGTAGTCTCCTACTGGATTGATACCTTGGTTCGCAAAAACTGAGGGAAATACTTACGCTACTTTGCTGCATCACCCTTTCCTCTTCAAGGGAAAACCAACGCATGCTCAAGAGGTAGCACCATACAGGTGGTTTGAGAGGTAATCATCAGTGAACTGCTTTGGAAAGGTCTGAAAACAAGGATGTGCATAAATATCTTCTCTATATTGGAAATGGGGCAAAGGAATAAAAAGGCAAGGTATAATAGTTAGTACCATCTTGTAGTGAACTGATGTCTTCTTCATTGTGCAGACAAAGATCTTGTTGTTTTTTGTCGCTAATTTCTTTATCCTAACAATCTTTCTGAGTTTCTTTACTTGACTGATATTCATGGACAACTCATTTCCCCATATGCAAAAAGGGTCGAACAGTGGGTCAAAACCTCTGACAGCAGGACCTACATGTGCAAGACCAAATTGTTAAAAACCTAAATATTAGAATGGTTCCTGCAATTGCCCAAGAATGTGCTATTAGACAACGGACCATGCACGTGCTAACCTCGATTGTAAACCTCAGTGCTTCCCATTGTTTCCCTGCAACACATATAAGGTAGTTAGTCATCAGGTTACGTAAGAGTTCACATGTTATCAGTAAAATATGTTGATGAAAAATAAGCACATTGCAGATTCATCAGATTAATTCAAGCCACATGGAAAACCCATTTGTCCAAACCAAGCATGATTAAGAACTAGGAAATATACACTACTGCAGGATGCTGCTAACGCGACACTACGATCAGAGACCCTTTCATGAAACTGTGTGCGATGCATTAATCACAAATGAGGGTGTAAAAAACCGTCAAAAAGATGCAAAACATTTGCAATGGAGGATGCATCAAACACAGTTCAGATTTTAGTTGCGTGTGTGATCCAGGGCATATGGCTCAGTCCAATGAACTATTTGCGATGAGGCGGAACAAAAGAAACGGGCAGCCTGATGAAGGCGTGTGCGATATAGAGCATGCGGTTCACTCGATGAACTGTTTGTGATTAGGCAACACAAAAGAAACGGGTAGCCAGATGAAGGTGTGTGCGATATACATCATACGGTTCACTCGGATGAACTGTTTGTGATTAGGCAACACAAAAGAAACGGTCAGCCAGATCAAGGTGTGTGTGATTGAGGGCATATGCTTCAGAAGGATTAACTGCTTGCGATTAGGCAACAGAACAGAAACGGGTAAGCCAGACCAAAGTGTCTGCGATTGATGGCATATACTTCACATGGATGAACTGTTTGCGATTAGCCATAACAAACTGAAATAGTTAGATAGATCAACGTGTGTGTGCTAGACAGGCACACCCATTCTAATTAAAAAAAAGTGTGCGCGATGGTAATAACGAGCGCGCACGGTTGTTGGAACAAGACGTGTGCTGACATTGCCTATTGCGGTGCACCCTATGGTGCAAACACCACGTACGCGGCCGAGAAGGCGTATGTGCCCACGGTACGCCTTCCGGGAATAGTGCCGCACTTATAACCATCAGTAAATTTTGAGCATGTGTCCCGTCACAATTTTTTTACAAGAACAGGGAGGCCGCGTCCCATCATATTCTAAAATGCAAACCTGTTCACACCGATCAAAACCTAAACGGTTTCCCACTTAGGAGCGTATTACTACGCGGTTATAAATACTACTACCCCAAGATGACTTCACATTCCTCCTCAACTCCTCATCCACAAAAAGTCAAAAACAAACAAGTCATTCATCATCGTTCCCTTGCGCCCGCCATGGCCAGCGTGAGTTCTGGGTCGAGAGATTGCCACCAGGGAGAGGCGAGCCTGGAAGCGGGAGCACGACAGATGTCCCGCCTCGCCGCAAAAGCAAGCAACATGTCCCGCCGCACGGCCGTAGCAGCAGAGAGGTCCCGCTGCGCCACCGAAGCAGCATGGAGGACCCGTCGCGCCGTCGATGCAGCAGACTAGTCCGGCCATGCCGCGGAAGAGAAAGAGATGTCCCGTCGCGCCGTGAATGCAGCAGATATGTCCTCCCGTGCCGCGGTGGCCTGGGAAAATGCATCGCGGGCAGGCGAGAACTCTTACAGGCGCATGCGTGCCTTCGTCCTTAGGCAGATGGATTAGATCTCCAGGTGGGCGAGGTTACAGGATGACCTGAAAGCCTCGTTTGAACAGTCTACTGACGTCATCCGGCAACAAATGAGAGCAATGCGAAGCACCGGGCCGAGCGCGACCTGCTGAGGGCGAAGATCGTCGAAAGTGCGGAGCAGCAGGAGTAGACCACTGCCTTGTTGAAGAGGACCAGCGTCATCGTCGAGAAATTTATGGACAAGAATGCCATGTTGCGCTTCAAGCGTAGAAGGCTGGTGGAGGAATTCGTGGATGCTCTCAACCAGCATCTTGAGGACAAGAAAGAGTTCATCGCCGCTCGCCGCGGAGACTCGTTCCCGCGGCCTGCAGCAACACATCAAGAAAATAGAGATCAGCGAGCCAGATCGTTGTCTTCCTTCTTCTTTTGCCCTTGTGTATTTCGAGCGTTGCCGCATGTGGCTTTTTTAATTATGTTTCTAAATATGTAAGACAATTATTATCCACTGTCATCGTCCTTATATTCATCATGCTTGCTATAAGTCGCAGTCAATGCTATATAGGTCCATCAGATCTTACATCAAGATCCGTGCAAAACTTTCTTTTTAGATTTTCATTTCTCTCTCTTAAATCTCATTCAAGTGAGACATATAGCCACGCCATAGAACAGGTGCTCGAGCGCCATTAATGGAGACGTTGGGAGGGAGGTGCGCGGCGGGTAGCGGTCAAATGGCTCTCCTCCCTATGAGCACGCGTAGGGGTCTGATCGCACGCCTCCCATACTCAAATAGCTACCCCGCACGACACCTCCTAGCCAATAAAAAAGGGGACACGTAGCCGCATGTAATTGGCAAATCGAACGCCCACGGTTTCAATAATACTTATGTTTCCGATTTGTAACGTGACAACACTTGTTTCAAAATGACTTTGTTGATTGTTAATGTGTGCGCCTTCGCAAATCGGACAGAAAAATTACCACAACATGTTGGTGCCATGCCATGAGACCATGCCAAGTTTCATGATTTTCAGGCGTGTTTTGGAATTACAGGAATTAAAAAACCAAGTTTCTCAATCTTTCCGGCCGAGCCACGACGCCCAAATGTTTGAATTTCACTCCCATCTCTTGCATGGGACCTAGAAATTCACCCAAGGACACACATGTGATTTTTCAAACAACTTTGGTGCACTAGAGCATGTGCTTGTAGTTCAAATTTGAACTACGCATATTAAATGCCCGGAAACTCAATTAATGTATAAAAAAGGCCAAACGAACCCGAAATAATTCCAAAATTTAGCATGGTACTTCTATTTGGTCTAATCTGGCTATGTAAAAAAATGAAGGCGGAAGAAGACAGTGTACGTATGTCGTTTCGCACACGGAGGTGACACGTTCCCTCTCGGAACCACGAGCCTTCTTGAGGGAAGCTCCGGTTTGCAAGAAGCTTACACCAAAGCTTGTCCCAATTCGGCCAAAAAATTTACCACAGCATGCTGGTGCCATATCATGACACCATGCCGAGTTCCATGATTTTTAGGCATGTTTTGGAATTACAGGAATTAAAAAAACCAAGTTTTTCAATCTTTTCGGCCGAGCCACGACGCCCAGATGTTTGAATTTCACTCCAATCTCTTGCATGGGACCTAGAAATTCATCCAAGGACACACATGTGATTTTTCAAACAACTTTGGTGCACTGGAGCCTGTGCTTGTAGTTCAAATTTGAATTATGCAGATTAAATGCCCATAAACTCAATTAATGTATAAAAAAGGCCAAAAGAACCCGGAATAATTCCAAAATTTAGCACGATACTTCTATTTGGTCTAATCTGACTGTGTAAAAAAATGAAGGCGAGAGAAGGCAGTGTACGTATGTCGTTTCGCACACGCAGGTGACACGTTCCTTCTCGGAACCACAACCTTCTTGAGGGAAGCTCCGGTTTGCAAGAAGCTTACACCAAAGCTTGTCCCAATTCGGCCAAAAAATTTATCGCAGCATGTTGGTGCAATGTCATGAGACCATGCCAAGTTTCATGATTTTCGGGCATGTTTTGGAATTGCAGGAATTAAAAAACCAAGTTTCTCAATCTTTCCGGCCGAGCCACGATGTCCAGATGTTTGAATTTCACCCCCATCTCTTGCATGGGACCTAGAAATTCACCCAAGGACACACATGTGATTTTTCAAACAACTTTGGTGCACTGGAGCCTGTGCTTGTAGTACAAATTTGAATTACGCACATTAAATGCCCAGAAATTTAATTGATGTATAAAAAAGGCCAAACGAACCAGGAATAATTCCAAAATTTAGCACGGTACTTCTATTTGGTCTAATCTATCTGTGTAAAAAATGAAGGCGGGAGAAGGCAGTGTACATATGTCGTTTCGCACACGCAGGTGACACATTCCCTCTCGGAACCATGATCCTTCTTGAGGGAAGCTCCGGTTTGGCAAGAAGCTTACACCAAAGCTTGTCATAATAGCCAAAAAAATTACCGCATTTTGGTGCCATGTCATGAGACCATGCCAAGTTTCATGATTTTCAGGCGTGTTTTGGAATTACAGGAATTAAAAAACCAAGTTTCTCAATCTTTCCGGCCGAGCCACGACGCCCAGATGTTTGAATTTCACTCCCATCTCTTGCATGGGACCTAGAAATTCACCCAAGGACACACATGTGATTTTTCAAACAACTTTGGTGCACTGGAGCATGTGCTTGTAGTTCAAATTTGAATTATACACATTAAATGCTAGAAACTCAATTAATGTATAAGGCCAAAACGAACACGGAATAATTCCAAAATTTAGCGATACTTCTATTTGGTCTAATCTGCCTGTGTAAAAAAATTAAGGCGGGAGAAGACAGTGTACATATACTGGTGCGCGTCGGTCCTAAACAAACAGTTTTAACCCCTTTCCGCGACGGCCTTCAGAACCGTCGCCAAGTGAGTGTGTGCGATAGGGGGTCCTTCCCACACGACCTAGAAACCGTCGGGGATATGGAACAGTGATCCAGAGGCCTTCCAAAATGTAATCATGTGCGATGCAGCACACACTAAATTCTTTCGCACGTGTGGTATCGGTGATTAAGCGTTTCTAATGACAGTGAAACCATACGGTCTGTCGTAATGAACCGTTTGGGAAACAGTATGTAAGGCACACTACCAACATATGAACTGTGTGCGATTTGTGCCCTATTCGCACACGAGTTTTCTGCGTAACCCGTCTGCCATGCTAGACTCCATCGCACACAGTTTTCCAACAATTACCGTCTGCGATAATGTTCTATCACAAACGGTTCAGGAGCCCCTTCGCACACATACAAGTGCTGCAGACCATTTGTGATTTGTTAGGTATCACCGACGGTTGCCGCAAGAGTGACAGTGTGCTTTTCGTTTGGGATCCCACACGTTTCCTAAAAAATATGACTGGGATTGTATTTTGCATTGGAGCACGGTTTACTCCCAGTTCTCGTGTGCGATAACGCGATATCACAAACGGTTCCGGAGAACCTACGCACACGTAGTAGCGCTGCAAATCGTTTGCGATCTGTTGTGTATCACCGACGGTTCCTCTACGATTGACGTATGCTTCCGATGTGGATCGCACACACTCATTTAGTTGAACCGTGTGCGGAGCAATTGCCAGGTTAAAACAAAAATATCCCATTTTGAATCGGCACGCAAAAAGCAAATTCGCCACAATATTCAATTGAACAAATAGTTCCACAGAAGAACATTCATCAGATTTCGCAACAATTGCAATTGAACATATGGTAGCTAAATTCCAATGATTTGTCCACATATATGCATTACATAATTAATCATAGTGTACGAAATACGAAGACCTCATCAGATGGAAAACAATGGATCCATGCGTTATATGTTTAGCGGCTAACTCTTACTCAATGTTTTAGGAGAACGCATGCTGAAATCTTCATTATCACCAGTGGGATTGATGTAGTGATCCAGGAAGAAGTCGCTGATAAATCTCCGAACCATCAGCAATTCACCAGCCGGGAGCGGTTCAGGGGTCCTCGGTTTTAAGATGAGCTGCAGTATTTTTAAGATCAGAATGTGCCATATGAGTGGAGTAGAAGATATTAATTAAGATAGACTTACTGGTACTAATTCGCGAGGATCGTCACAACTATCAGCAGATTTGCAGATGGAGATCATGTGTCTGCAAACATAGTATCCACAAAGGTTGGTCCCTGCTTCTTGCTGAGGACACTGAAATTTTTTGTACAAAATTAGTCATGTATTTGTCCTGTTAGGAACAACCTAACCGGTGTTAGATGTATTATTTTTTCTTTGGACAAAATAGAAAGAGGTTTATTTAGAAGCTTGAACATTTGACTAGCGTAAGGAAAGGTATTTGCAGACTGTTGGATAAATTTTCCGAAAATAATGGATTTCGGTGTGTTACCGGAGAAACGATCTCGTGCTGCAGAGGTAGTCCTCTTGAACAGGTTCCCTGTTTAGTTTCCACAATGAGCACACTGCAAATGATGATGAATTTTGACAACATCAATTATTGAACCAGATATGAATGCAAATTAATTTCAACATCATAGAATTCAATACCTATCCAAGAATTGTTGAAGATGCGTCAGATCCTGAGCGTTTGTTGACTCTCTGAGAGAATCGATGTAGTAAATTGTGTTCTTGTTTGGAACAATGAATACCAATATCCAGTGATTGCTACATATTAAGAAAGCCATGAACTTACGAATGATGTCGAAATCTGAAAGACAATCAGTGTATGTGTGGTTGTTTACTTGACTTACCGTTCATGATATGGCCAGAGAAATGATTCTGCATGGGACGTGTTTTCGAAGATACGGACCGTGTTAACGGCCCAGTCCCGTCGGTCCTTCATGTAATGTTGTGCCATTTGCTAATGCAGGATCTATGAAATACACACTCTCCTTTGTCTTCTCTACGCGTTCAATCCCTGAGAGGAATAAAATGCAGTTAGTTGTTTATCATTTACAGCCTTGTATGGAGAAGTTGAATAGAGTTTGTTAAGTACTTACAAAATCACGCATCTAACAAGAGTGGCATCGAGCACGTTGAAGTTGAAGAAGAGATGTAAGTCCTCGAAACTCACAATGATGGAACCAGCATCGTGTCGGAAATGATCTCTGTTGTAGTGGACTAGCAAATGGTGATGACCTTCTGACATTTGATCCATGCAATATTCATGTAACTTGCGGCAACTGGAGCTGCACTCATCAAAGTATTCGCCAACAAGAAATGGCTGGCCATGGACGTAATTGCGTGCTTCAAGTACTGCTTTATTTTAGCAAGCAACAAACTACTTCTTCATCCCATGGCGTCAGAAATAATATTACTCCCCGATTCGAACAAGCTGCTGTTAATTTGGTTCTGGGCGATGAGTGCTTTAAGTAAGAGGCAATCGTTCTCTTTCCTCTTCACTCTCCGTCGCTTCCTCGGTCGTGGGTGTAGCCTTTTTGGCCACTTCCTTCTTGGTACTTGAAGCATTTCTGGCAGAACGTCTGGTTGCCTGCACGGTAGACTGCCGAGCAGACGGTGAAGCTTGGACGGACTGCTTAGCAGACGGTTTATCTATGCCGGACCGCTGAGCTGGCGGTGCTGCTGTGACGACTGCTGGGTGTAGGAGCAGAGGCATCGGACTGCTGACCATGCGTTGAAGCTATGTCGGGTTTCTGCGAGTGGTGCCAACTTGTCGGTGTGCTGAGGAGGCCATGCCAACGCGTTGGTTTGCTGAGCAGGAAGTGCTGACGCATTGGTATGCTGATCACGCCTGCGGACCGAGACTGATGAGCAGTCGGTTCTGGACCTACAGACTGCTTAGCAGGCGGTTCCGAAGCATCAGACTGCTTAGCAGTCTGTTCCACCAGGTTGGTCTGCTGAGCATGTGCTGCAGCTGGGTCTCCCCCCGCTGCTTCAGCGGCCGGCATCTGAACCGGTGGTGCGTCATCAGCAGTTGTAGGCCTTGCCACTGCTTTGGGGAGGATGACATGGCCTTTACGCCACAAAGTCGGTCCGGCTGATCACAGGTTGATGCATCAGCCCGCGAGAGCTGCTCTGGCAAGGAGAGCGTCACCGGTTGAGGGGCGACAGTGGTTGCTCTTGGCGGGGCTTCAGGAATCTCATCAATGAACTCTATTTCCTTTCGTGGCCACTGGATGTGATGTAACAGTGTTTCTCCCAAGGTCCTTTGCTCATTGAAGTCTCCTAGGACATTCTTCAGGGCAAATTCATTGAATCCAGGCTTTACTTCAGTCACGTAGCACTTCACACAGCCCGGCTTCAATGGCACATTATCCAAGAAGAGGCCATCTTCCAAGAAGGGTGGGCAAACCCAGGTTGTTGCACATTTTAATGTACCTTCATAATGTGTAAGCACGCCCTTAATCTTGTCTTTCATTCCAGATAGATCAGATATAGCATCATCACGAGCAGCTGCAGTCTCAGTGTCGCTGGGGTCAGCTGATGCACAGCTACTCTTGTGCAGTGTTGTCGCGCAATAAGCAGCAGCATCCATGCCCGCCTCCCCTCCCATCTGCTGGCTATCTGTCAGTGTTAGAGTCTTCTGCATCATCATTGACTCCTCAACATCCTTTCGAACAGCCGGATAAATCTCCTTCTTCAACTTTTCAAACAATGCATTCTGCTTCATTTCACTCCTCGCTTTTTTCATGCTGAGCCTCTCTTCTTTGCTGAGTGTGAAAGCCCTCTTGTGCGGGACATTAACACCTATACCCCTTGCACGGCCAGGGGGCTCTTTTGTGTCTAGAGCAATGGACAGAATGTCACATGGCCCTGAGTTCCTGTAGAACCTTCCAGGGATCTTGGAAGCCTCTACCATCACTCATATAGTTTGGCGTCACGTGTGTTTTCAAAGTAATAAGTTTCGTCATCACCTCTTTGCACGTGCCCGCAAGTAGTCTCTGGCGCATTCCCCTTGATTTCACTAAAGGCCGGATTCCCACCCGCCGCTACTGCTTCTTTGTCCTCCTGTTCCCATATCAGTTTCATGCCGTAGTATCCTGCCACACCCATACGGTGGGGGTGTATGTTCTTCTTCTGAAGTTCCGATTGCTTGAAACTCTTCTCAGCAAACTCTGAGTTGCCCTGACCCTTTTGAATTCTCCCAGTCTGCCTTTGTAATTTGGGGGTATGCGGGGATTGGGTCCTTGCCTTCACTCAAGTACTTCTTGTACAACACGTGCTTCCAGTTTCTCCAAGCATCCCTAGCCTTCTTCAGTGCAGCGTGTTCCACCTGCATTCTCCACTGCTCTGGAACGTTGAAGTGATCCATGATCTCCCGGACTATCCTTCGCCGTGTTTCTGTGTCAGCCTTCCGAAACCGGCAGATTAATGTTGAGCCTTGCCCTGCCAACAAATCCACACACACTCCTGAACCTCATGCGTGCTTTATCTGGTTTAGTTGGAGCCAGACTTTAAATCAATCTCGGTTACTTCATATACACCTTTAGGCTGGTGTGTGGGCTTCCTTGGAGCGTTCCTCCGTGTCCTGACCGGAAGGGTAATTGCTGCAGCTCTATCCCGTTCAAGACTACTTGATCCCTCACAATCTGCTGAAGACCTAGGGTTGTCCGAATCAGATGAAGATACATGGCCTGAATGAGTGTTGTCGCTGCTACTCGGCATCTACAGAGAACACATGCGAAACTCAGGAAAGGAGGATAAGCATAAAACTAACAACTTGGTATCAAGCTTTCTAAACATGCCATGCAATAATTTAGAAAATGTACGGCTAATTTGTTAAGTTTGTGTGACTCGGCGCCCGCGATCTGTAAATAGGCAGTAACTTATTGGAACAAATACAACTTATATGTAGTAAGGAAGGTAGATAATGAACATATATACGCTCTCCGTTATTTTATAGCCAATTTGGGAACATACGGAACGAAATTGGAAGAGGATTGCGAGGAAATATGCCTCACACGATGGAGAGCAGTAACTAACAGGCTTCTTAATGCAAACCCGGTCCGGACCACAGGAGAGGCGAGGGTTACTGCATCGATATGCTCGAGGGTGGCTGGCGAGCAAACGAAGACGGCGAGGCGCGGGCACCGCGTGTTGGGAACGACAGTGGAGGTAGGCTTGACACCGAAGAGCGGGCACACGGCCGGGGTGAGCACGGCGGCGCCGAGAGGGTTCTGCTGTGGATCTGGGGGGGGAGCTGGCGAAGGAGATTGGGTGGACTAGTTGAGTGAAACGCGGGCGGACGGTGGGGGTGTTGGCGGCCTAGGTGAAAAGGGTGAAAAATATCCCCGGTCGCCGCGCGCGGAAAGGCCTATGCAAACGGTTGCCTCTAAGCACTCGTGTGCACAAACAAAATATTTGTTTGAGAATGAAGACGTGAGCTCATCGTTTCGCCTCTAAATTTTTCGCATGTAAACCAATCACAATTTTACCACGGGTTTGATTTGCTGGCGCATTTCAGGTCTCGTGTGCTATATGTAAGACATTTTTTGGCATTTACCGTGCATGTTGGCATATAAATCAATTCCTAGCCGGACTACATTTCTTGTCGAAAGGGATGAGGATTGCCGTTTGATCTGGGAGCATCCAACGGTGCAGACATACGATCCGTGGGGTTTGGGTTCTGGCCAATCAGAACGCACGACTCAGATCGCGCGCGTGGCAGAGGGGTGGGGGGTGCATCGGCCACGGTTTAGTGACACACGGCTTTCGTGAGTGAACCGTGTGCTCTTTGAAAACATTTACATTACCTAACATCATATTTTTGTTCGAATGAAACATGAGTTCATCGTTTCGTCCAAATTTTTTCCACGGTAAGAAATCATGAGTATAGTGGAGAGTGTCATCGGAAAATGCGAACAGCGGCCGCGCACCAGGCAGGCTGGTATCGAGGCCGTGAAAACACCATGTGGATTCCCGCTCGCAGCGTATCCCTCGCGTATTTCATTTATTTTTGGCCTGTATTGGAGGAGCCAGGCCACGCACATGCAAAAGTCTATAGGCCTCTGTCTCGCAGCTGACATGTATGAACAGAACTTTGCGAGCTGTGCATGTTCGACCGGGGATGGCAGAGACATGTACGACGTGCATTTTCCCTGTGGAGCAACGTTGCTGATTCACATCCACAATTTTCTTCAATCAGGACGATGTGGCATTCTGACGACCAGTTAACACGCAAGTTGGTTTCCTTTAGGTACAGTTCGCCGTACTGAACCAAATAAGTTGTTTTGTTTCACTAATTGTCAGGCCTTGCCCATGATTTTGACAAGTGTCTGGGTTAGTAAGATGTGCCCCATGCGTGCAGTACATTTACCATGATGCATGTCATGTGATGATGGTTATCTAACACAAGTTTAACACTTGGCTGGAACATTTCAAATCAACGACGCGTTCAGGTTTTAGGTGTGATGGCCGCTAATAACCATAGAGATATCATTACCCAGTTCAGGTTTTATGCGTGAGGCCCGCTGCTGTGCATCAATTTGCGCTGCGCATCCTGGTTCTCTTTTCAAAGTCATGTCTCTTATGGGAATTTACTACGTCGTCACCTCACCCACAGTTGTCTCCATCTAGCCCTGCCCTCGGCATTCATCTCTCCAACCCCCTGTTCTTCCCCTGCTATTGTTCTGAAGGAGCCAGCCAGAGCACCGACTCCCTCGTCCCCGGGCGTCCAGGCGATGCCGAGGTTGATTCTTGGCCGGTGGCGTGCGGCGTACGGTGGAAGAGTTCTCCTGAAAGGTACCCACCCTCGCCCCCCTCCTCTGTTTTTCACGTTGTGGTGCCATATCCGCCTCTGTTTGTGGTGTTTTGCTCATCCCTAGCTCGCTTCTGTTCGCATAGGCAGAAGTTTTTTGTTGTGAGGCCGTTAGAGAAGTGAGGATAACATATTTATTTAGCGGGATACAAGATGCTATGGTGATTAATCGTGTAGAAAACAGTGACCAATCCCCAGAAGATTGGGTTAGTGACGAGGATGGTTCAGGTGGTTTCACTGGATTACCAGGGACACCATGTTTTACTTCCAGGCTTTCATTGCTCAAATTTGGTTCGGTTGTTGCCAAGTTCAGTGATTTCAAGCGGCAACTAGTTATGGAGACTGGTTTTGGGGGGTTTCTAGAGGTGAAGGCATGGCAGAAGATTAATCTGAAGTATAGCGCTTTTTTAATGGACCGAGTGCATGTAGAATCCAGCACAATCAACCTTGAGGAACAGGGCGTGCTTGAACTGTCCGAACAGAAGCTTAATTATGTTTTTGGCATCCCCTCCGGTGAATTCGATATAAACGGCAAAGGCGTCGAGCCATCAGAAGCCTGCATCGAGTACACCCGAATGGCAGCATCATTCAGCGACAAAGGCACACATAGCCTAAAAGCAGCTGAAAATGTTTTGCTTGGAGCTATATCAGAATCGTCATCCCAAATACAGCAGGACTGTTTCAAGATTGCATTTGTTATTTTTATAATCGGTCATGTGCTGACTCCCACCTCCAAACATGATTATATATCCATAGACTTCTAGGCTGCACTGAATGACATTAGCAAGATCAAGAGTTGGAACTGGGGAGAGTATGTACTGAAACACTTGTTTCAAGCTGTCAGAAAGTTCAAGACAGATGTTTCAAAGAGAAACCCAACCATCCACATAGTTGGCTGTCACTTGTTTCTGCAGGTATGTGGTCCAGTTTGCACAAACTAGTGAGCTATTTCATTTTTCAAACTTCTTGCTGTGCCAATCTAGAGCCCATGCTAATGCATTTGTTCTATGTTGTCGTTACATATAAATCAGGTTTTTGTTCTCGATTGTCTCGACCTTGGTATACTAAACAAGCCGCAAGAAATAACCCCCCGCATAGGTTTGTATGATTATGATTCAATGAGGAAGATGGTTGAGAAGATTGCAGTGAACATATCTCCTGGGGAGATTTCCTACCACGGGGGAGCGGTAATTATCGTCTTCTTAATTATTGAAGTTTGCGGTTTGTGATATATTTTCTTGTACTTGTTTTTCCACGCACCATACTAAAAACTCTCACTGTTTGCTTTAGGTTCGGCCCGAGCTCTCTGTTAGCCAGCCGATTGAACTCCATGCGAAAGATACATGCTCCCTAAATCCCCCCAAACAAGCAACAGCCCGTAAAGAGCAAGCATACCATCCACGCCAATGCTACGGTGTAATTACACAAGGACTGGCCCACAAGATTTTTCCAAATTACATCCACACAAAATACCCGAACATAGTAAGTGTGCCAAAACATGACCATTCATCTGTTGCCCTGTGATGACATATATTCATGCCTTGTGACTAAACAGTTATCTCTCTAACAAACATCTAGTCAGCAGAGAAGCTGGGTATTCTTCTTCGCGAGCAGAATGCACATGGTCTCGCTAATATAACAGAAATGCGCCAAGCCTTCCAGACAAACATGTTCACTTTCACAGACAAGCTTATGGCCTGTCTAGCAGAAAGTTGTACTTGCTACAAGGCATTCGGCCGCAAATCTTGCATTTTGAATGGTGAAGGCACAACCAACTGTCAACCACATCCTACAACATCAACAGACCAGAACCAATTCAACACTCCTTTAGTAAGCAAGGTTGGGCCACGCTTGCCTGCACCAGGCCACCATGAAGGTGCATCAGCAACATGAAGCTTTTCCAAGAACTTTTCCAAGAAACAAAACAATCCCAACACCCTTCATGTTATTACTTTCACAGGAGCCATGTCAGCTACCAGCACAACATCTAGAAAAAGGGAAGGAAGTATATCATCTAGTGTGCACTCTGGGTTAGCAAAGAAGCAATGCTCACGCGATGCACAACCGGTATCACCACTGGCACCAACACATGAGATTGAAAAGCAAAGCCAGATGGCCATAGCACAGGATTCGTCGGTTATGGAGATTGCTAGCACGATTGCCAGCATGTACGATGATCTAACGACCATTCTTGTAACACATTATGCTGAGATCCGGCCATCTCCTGAGTTCATCTTGTTTGGATCAACTACAGAAGGCGCACCTTTGAAGATCGACCTTCCTAAATGCAATTTCGACAGAGACCCATGGGTTGTTGGTACAGTAACCGCCCCACCACCCGAGAACGCTCTCAGAGCTATAAGAGACTGGATGGCAGCAACTTCTACCTTAAATCTTCAGAGGCAAGCATAACCACTCAGCAAACATACACTGATGGGTCTCTAAATTTTCAGAGGCAAGCACTAACCTTTTCCATTCATCTTTTGTGATTAACAGGCCATGGGTTGTACACCCCAAACCTTGTTTCATCTCAATGGATGGCTTAGATATTCAGCAACAGCTTGTGGCACACGAGAAAATGTCCCATGAAATTTGTACTTCCATCTTCTGCAGACTTGCCCAACTTGACATGTGCTTCTCAAAAGACACTCCTGGGATGATATGGAGGAAATACATCGAGCCCGATTATGCGGTGAGTGACACCATCATACCAAGCCCCAATTTTAAAATTATGGCACATTTTTGCTGACCGCAAACCTTTTCCGAATGTGCAGACAATTGTTCTGTCCAATGCCGACCCACTGACCGTGCACTCCATTAGGGCTAGCTTCCAGGAGGGAACCGCCTCTTGCAACCCAACATCATGCCGCATGGTAATCCGACATCATTCAAACACTTTCCTTTTTTGTGCAACCTTACATCCCCATTGAAATCACTTTTTTCCATGTCCATTTGTTAGTGGTTTATTCCAGCTATTCTCCTAGATGGCTGGGTGGTTTATGCATTTGACATGCTGCGCAACCGAATCGTCGTTTATGATCCTGCTGTTGGCCCATTCGGATACAGTAATCGCCGAGTCAGCATGCATGAATTTGTGAGCAACAAACTTCATGCTGCTCTGTTTAACTGCCTCTACAGTTTTTTCAGTCCATGGCATTGTGAATCAACTCACTGGACACGTACATTTCCAATCATAATGAGAGAACAATTTCACAAGTAAGCCCCCCTGATCCACCACTGCCTATACATGAACAGCCATTATCCTTGTCAAGTAATTCTCACTTCTTGGATTTCATTCTTTAATTCGATATGCAGGGACGAAGCCGGATTGTGTGCCACTTTTTTTTGCAAGGAACTATGACGGTGACAAGTTGCAAATCCCACTCACCAAAGTAAGCTCTTCAGATTGAATGAAACACCAAGTCCCTGAGGATGATTTAATTATTCAAAAACACTAATGTCTCATCGACTATCTTATCTCGTAGGAAACACTCGTATCGCACATCAAACTCATGTTGTACGAGCTGATGAGGACGCAAGGAAACCAAACAAAAGATGCCAGCGACTCGCTCAAAGCAATTAAAGGGTCGTTTGTCGTTCTATAGGCAAACATTGTTGTTTTAAGGAAGAGGTAGCCATTTATGTGACAACTTGACTAGATATGGCATTTGTGTGTCTGGCATCTTCCCATTTTAATCCCATGTTGTAATGAAGCTTATCAGAGCTAAATGCAAACAAGTTATGACAAACTAGTTTTCATCTGATGCAGTTACAGGATAGACATGGGGATACATGTATGGACACCAACGTTAGATATGTTCCAAACTGGGCTACCAAATAATTTCCTACACAAATAAACTATTCCACACCAGTGCCACAACCAACACAAATAGGGCCACATTTTTCCAGTAGCCACACCTTGCGGTCACAGGCAGTCGAGCTACTGGAGCTGGATGATTCTCTACCTGGACAACCTGCCTCTCTTGCACAGCCATCGCTCCCCTGCATAGTTCAGAATTCATCATCTCCAGCAGGCGAACCTTGTCTCGCAGATCAATCAGCAGTTGCTTCAGGAAGCAATCTTCAATGGGATCGTCGTGCCACTCATAGAAGTTGCACCCTCCCATCTGAGCCCAAACCATAGCACATCATATCAACTAGAAAGCTCACGCTAAAACACAGCAGAAACAGGTTGGTTGTAAGATTGACTTACCCTTGACATGGCACATGTTTTGTACCTTCTTCCAGGGTTCTCGTCACTCCAGGAGATCCACATGGTTGCTTTTGGCTTGTGCTTGCATTCACAAGGCGTTGGTGGTTCGTAGTCCATAGGCCCGACCCTGTACCTCACCGGGGACCTGTTTTGCCCATGGAAGCCAGGCCTGGAGGAAGAAGCAGATCTAGAGCTTGAAGAAATGGAATAAGACATTGCCGTTGGATGTGTGTGTGGGAGGATGGTGGTGCTGGGTGCCTGGCATGGTCATTATATAGCCAGCGGCTCCCTCCCAATGGTCCGATTCTTTCAAATATTGTGGCTGGTGCTGCTCGCGGCACCCATTTGACTGTGGCGTACATGTGGAGCCGCAGAGATACATGTCTCCTAGTCAACTAGGTACGCACACTAGTTTGTTAGGTACCAATCCAGTCGCACAGTTCACCCAACTATGCTGCCATTTGACAAATCAACCCCGTAGTCTGTATCTTAAGAGGACCAAATTCAGGTCAACACAAACAACACACAATCTTGCAAATTGTCACGCTGTCACGCAGAGCAGCACACGCCATAGATGATTACAACTAAATAGGTTCAACCAACCACCCATCTGCCACATCCAGCACGTGGCATTGACAGGCAGAACCAGCAACAAGCCAGTTACAAAATGATACATGGTTAAGTTCTACATTTAAGAACAAACGTCGCTCGTCCATCAGTGCCAGCAGAAATCCAAAAGCTTGACACCATGGCATGGCGACTGGATCCTACTCCTCCTCCTCCACCTGTTCCATGAATCCTGGGTGAGGAGCAGTGTTGCCGTGGCAGGCAATTGTCTCATACAGCATCCTCCGGCGCCACCCGGGGAGGCCAACCTTTTGTTTGTTCATGCAAATAAAGAAGGAATCATCATAATGCTGTCGATAACTCATGTAGTTGCGATAACTAGTTACACGGAACGGGAGCAAACTTACAACTGGGACAGCTTGCTCCAGTTCGTGACCGTTGTAGTTGTCAGCATAATAAGCAAGGTAGCCAGGAGATTGACCGCTTAAACATTTAGTTTGCCAAACACGTTTTTAGCACATGATGTAACCAGGGCGTGATCAGCTAGAACGAACGGCATTTCACGACGGAAATATGTACCTGCCGCATGCCACATGGCTGTCCTGTTTGTA